>NW_026909131.1:0-185552 GCF_033115175.1 Lepus europaeus
AACTCGAAATATCCGGTTGTGTTTTGGCTAACTCAATCCCAGATATTTCTACAGCCTCTGTGTTTGTGTATTCCTGATATTATCCACGGACTTTATTGTTTTGAATATTTTTTTTCAGGGAACATTTAATTTTATGCTTTGAAACACTAATTGATTCCACATGGAGACAGCAGCTCTACACATTTGTATTTTCTAGGGAGAAAGCTAGATGAACTGCGGAAAACAAACATATTTCTGTTAGTATCGATGACATTTTATGCACTTTGCTAACGAAAAGACTTTGCTTTTCTACAAAACCATTTTTACTGTGATTTTCTCAGTCCATTGCATACGAATTCCACACCAGTTTTCCCGTTTATGACTGGATGAAATCGGAAATATCCGGTTTTGTTTTGGCTAACTCAATCCGAAATACTGTGAAAGTTTCTGAGTTTGTTTTTCTGGATATTATCGATGGACTTTATTGTTTTGAATGTTTTTATCAGGGAACATTTAATTTTGTGCTTGGAAACACTAATTGGTTCCAGATGGAGACACCAGCTCTACACATTCGTATTTTCTAGGGAGAAAGCTAGAGGAACTGTGGCAAACAAACATGATATTTCGGTTTGTTTAGATGACATTTTATGCACTTGCCTAACGAAAAGACTTTGCTTTTCTCTAAAACTATTTTTACTGTGATTTTCTCGGTCCATTGAATAGGAATTCCAAACCACTTTGACCGGATATGACAAGATGAAACCAGAAATATCCGGTTGTCTTTTGGCTAACTCAATCCAAAATATTGTGAAAGCCTCTGTGTTTGTGTTTTCTGCATATTATTGATGGACTTTATTGTTTTGAATGTTTTTATCAGGGAAAATTTATTTTTGTACCGTAGAAATACTAATTGCTTCATCATGGGTACACCAGCTCTACCCATTCCTATTTTCTAGGGAGGCTTTAGAGACACTGTGGCAAACAAACATGATATTTATGTTTGTGTAGATGACATTTTATGCACTTGCCAAACGAAAAGACTCTGCTTTTATCCAAAACCATTTTTACTGTGATTTTCTCGGTCCATTGCATACGAATTCAACAGGAGTTGTGAGGATATGACTGGATGAAACTAGCAATATCTGATTTTGTTTTGACAAACTCAATCCCAGATTTGCTACAGACTTTGTGTTTATGTATTTCTGATATTATCCACAGACTGTATTGTTTTGAATGATTTGCATCAGGGAACATTTAATTTTCAACTGTGAAACACTAATTGTTTCCACATGGAGACACCAGCTCTACTCATTCGTATTTTCTAGAGAGACAGCTAGAGGAACTGCTGCAAACAAACATCATATTTCTGTTTGTATCGATGACATTTTATGCACTTGCCTAACGAAAAGACTTTGCTTTTCTCCAAAACTCTTTTTACTGTGATTTTCTCCGTGCATGGCATATGAATTCCAAACTAGTTTTCGGGATATGACTGGATGAAACGAGAAATATCCGTTTGTGTTTAGGCTAACTCAATCCGAAATATTGTGAAAGACTCTGTGTTTGTGTTTTCTGGATATTATCAATGGACTTTGTTGTTTTGAATGTTATTTATCAGGGAACATTTAATTTTGTACCATAGAAATACTAATTGATTCATCATGGGGACACCAGCTCTACATATACGTATTTTCTAGGGAGAAAGCTAGGGGAACTGTGGCAAACAAACATGATATTTCTGTTTGTATAGATGACATTTTATGCACTTGCCTAATGAAAGACTTTGGTATTTCCAAAACCATTTTTTCTGTGAATATCTCAGTGCACTTCATACGAATTCCACACCAGTTTACTGGATATGACGGGATAAAACTGGAAATATCCGGTTTTGTTTTAGCTAACTCAATCCCAGATATTGCTACAGCCTCTGTGTTTGTGTATTCCTGATATTATCCACGGACTTTATTGTTTTGAATATTTTTTTTCAGGGAACATTTAATTTTATGCTTTGAAACACTAATTGATTCCACATGGAGACAGCAGCTCTACACATTTGTATTTTCTAGGGAGAAAGCTAGATGAACTGCGGAAAACAAACATATTTCTGTTAGTATCGATGACATTTTATGCACTTTGCTAACGAAAAGACTTTGCTTTTCTACAAAACCATTTTTACTGTGATTTTCTTGATTGATTGCATACGAATTCCACACCAGTTTTCCCGTTTATGACTGGATGAAATCGGAAATATCCGGTTTTGTTTTGGCTAACTCAATCCGAAATACTGTGAAAGTTTCTGAGTTTGTTTTTCTGGATATTATCGATGGACTTTATTGTTTTGAATGTTTTTATCAGGGAACATTTAATTTTGTGCTTGGAAACACTAATTGGTTCCAGATGGAGACACCAGCTCTACACATTCGTATTTTCTAGGGAGAAAGCTAGAGGAACTGTGGCAAACAAACATGATATTTCGGTTTGTTTAGATGACATTTTATGCACTTGCCTAACGAAAAGACTTTGCTTTTCTCTAAAACTATTTTTACTGTGATTTTCTCGGTCCATTGAATAGGAATTCCAAACCACTTTGACCGGATATGACAGGATGAAACCAGAAATATCCGGTTGTCTTTTGGCTAACTCAATCCAAAATATTGTGAAAGCCTCTGTGTTTGTGTTTTCTGCATATTATTGATGGACTTTATTGTTTTGAATGTTTTTATCAGGGAAAATTTATTTTTGTACCATAGAAATACTAATTGCTTCATCATGGGTACACCAGCTCTACCCATTCCTATTTTCTAGGGAGGCTTTAGAGACACTGTGGCAAACAAACATGATATTTTTGTTTGTGTAGATGACATTTTATGCACTTGCCAAATGAAAAGACTCTGCTTTTATCCAAAACCTTTTTTACTGTGATTTTCTCGGTCCATTGCATACGAATTCAACAGGAGTTGTGAGGATATGACTGGATGAAACTAGAAATATCTGATTTTGTTTTGACAAACTCAATCCCAGATTTGCTACAGACTTTGTGTTTATGTATTTCTGATATTATCCACAGACTGTATTGTTTTGAATGATTTGCATCAGGGAACATTTAATTTTCAACTGTGAAACACTAATTGTTTCCACATGGAGACACCAGCTCTACTCATTCGTATTTTCTAGAGAGACAGCTAGAGGAACTGCTGCAAACAAACATCATATTTCTGTTTGTATCGATGACATTTTATGCACTTGCCTAACGAAAAGACTTTGCTTTTCTCCAAAACTCTTTTTACTGTGATTTTCTCCGTGCATGGCATATGAATTCCAAACTAGTTTTCGGGATATGACTGGATGAAACGAGAAATATCCGTTTGTGTTTAGGCTAACTCAATCCGAAATATTGTGAAAGACTCTGTGTTTGTGTTTTCTGGATATTATCGATGGACTTTGTTGTTTTGAATGTTATTTATCAGGGAACATTTAATTTTGTACCATAGAAATACTAATTGATTCATCATGGGGACACCAGCTCTACATATACGTATTTTCTAGGGAGAAAGCTAGGGGAACTGCGGCAAACAAACATGATATTTCTGTTTGTATAGATGACATTTTATGCACTTGCCTAACGAAAGACTTTGGTATTTCCAAAACCATTTTTTCTGTGAATATCTCAGTGCACTTCATACGAATTCCACACCAGTTTACTGGATATGACTGGATAAAACCGGAAATATCCGGTTTTGTTTTAGCTAACTCAATCCCAGATATTGCTACAGCCTCTCTGTGTGTGTATTCCTGATATTATCCACAGACTTTATTATTTGGAATGTTTTTTTATCAGGGAACATTTAATTTTGTGTTTGGAATCAATAATTGGTTCCACATGGAGACACCAGCTCTACACATTCGTATTTTCTAGGGAGAAATCTAGAGGAACTGCAGCAAAAAAACGTTATATTTCTGTTTGTATAGATGACATTTTATACACTTGCCAAATAAAAGACTTTGCTTTTCTCCAAAAACATTTTACTGTGATTTTCTTGATTGATTGCATGTGAATTCCACACCAGTTTATCGGATATGAAAGGATGAAACCGGAAATATCCGGTTTTGTTTGGCTAACTCAATCCCAGATATTGCTACAGCATCTCTGTTTGTGTATTCCTGATATTATCCACAGAGTATTGTTTTGAATGTTTTTTATCCGGGAATTTTGAATTTTGTCCTTGGAATCACTAATTGGTTCAAAAGGGGACACCAGCTCTACACATTCGTATTTTCTAGGGAGAAAGCTAGAGGAACTGCGGCAAACAAACATGATATTTCTGTTTGTATACATGACATTTTATGCACTTGCCTAACAAAAAGACTTTGCTTTTCTGCAAAACCACTTTTAAAGTGTATTGCTCAGTCCACTGTATGCAAATGCCACACCAGTTTGTGCGGATTGACTGGATGAAACCGGAAATGACCCATGTTGTTTTGGCTAACTCAATCCCAGATATTGCTACAGCCTCTGTGTTTGTGTATTCCAGATATTTTCCACGGACTTTATTGTTTTGAATGTTTTTTATAAGGAAACATTTATTTTGTGCTTGGATACAGTTATTGGACCATATGGAGACACCAGCTCTACACATTCGTATTTTCTAGGGAGAAAGCAAGAGGAACTGCGGCAAACAAACATGATATTTCTGTTTGTATAGATGACATTTTATGCACTTGCCTAACGAAAAGACTTTGCTATTCTCCAAAACCATTTTTACTGTGATTTTCTTGGTCCATTGCATATGAATTCCACACCACGTTGTCCGGATATGACTGGATGAAACCGGAAATATCCGGTTTTATTTTGGCTAATTGAATCCCAGATATTGCTACAGCCTCTGTGTTTGTGTATTCCTGATATTATCCATGCATTTGATTGTTTTGAATGTTTTTTATCAGGGAACATTTAATTTTGATCTTGGAAACAGTAATTGGTGCCACATATAGACACCAGCTCTATACATTCCTATTTTCTAGGGAGAAAGCTAGAGGAACTGCGGCAAACAAACATGATATTACTGTTTTTATCGATGACATTTTATGCAGTTGCCTAACCAAAAGACTTTGCTTTTCTCCAAAACCATTTTTACTGTGATTTTCTCCGTCCATTGCATCCGAATTCCAAATGACTTTTTTCGGATATGACTGGATAAAAACAGAAATAACAGGTTGTGTTTTGGCTAACTCAATCCGAAATATTGTGAAAGTCTCTGTGTTTGTTTTCTGGATATTATGATTGGTCTTTATTGTTTTGAATGTTTTTATCAGGGAACATTTAATTTTGTACCATAGAAACACTAATTGATTCATCATGGGGACACCAGCTTACATATTCGTATTTTCCAGGGAGAAAGCTAGAGGAACTGCGGCAGACAAACATGATATTTCTATTTGCATAGATGACATTTTATGCACTTGCCTAAAGAAAAGACTTTGCTTTTCTCCAAAATCATTTTTACTGTGATTTTCTCGGTCCATTGCATATGAATTCCACAACAGTTTTTCCAGATATTACTGGATGAAACCGGAAATATCCGGTTCTGTTTTGGCTAAACCAATCCCAGATATTGCTACATCCTCTTTGTTTCTGTATTCCTGATATTATTTTTTTGAATGTTTTTTATCAGGGAATATTTTATTTTGAGCTTGGATACAGTAATTGGTTCCACATGGAGTCACCAGGTGAACATATTCATATTTTTGAGGGAGAAAGCTAGAGGAACTGCGACAAACAAACATGATATTTCTGTTTGCATAGATGACATTTTATGCACTGGCCTAATGAAAAGACTTTGCTTTTCTCCAAAACCATTTTTACTGTGATTTTTCGGTCCATTACATCGGAATTCCAAAAGTCCTTTTCTGGATATGACTGGATGAAACCGGAAATATCTGGTTCTGTTTTGGCTAAAACAATGTGAAATATTGTGAAAGTTCTGTGTTAGTGTTTTCTGGATATTCTCGATGGACTTTATTGTTTTGAATGTTTTTTATCAGGGAACATTTAATTTTGTGCTTGGAAACACTAATTGTTTCCACATGGATACACCAGCTCTACATATTTGTATTTTCTAGCGTGAAAGCTGCAGGAACTACTGCAAACAAACATGATATTTCTGTTTGTATCGATGATAATTTATCTACTTGCCTAATGAAAAGATTTTGCCTTTCTCCAAAACCATATTTACTGTGATTATCTCGGTCCATTGCATACGAATTCCACACCACTATGTCCGGATATGACTGGATGAAAACAGAAATATCCGGTTGTGTTTTGACTAACTCAATTCCAGATATTGCTACAGGCTCTGTGTTTGTGTTTTCTGGATATTATCAACGGACTTATTATTTTGAATGTTTTTGCAGGGAACATTTAATTTTGTACCATTGAAAAACTAATTGGTTTATCTTGAGAACACCAGCTCTACATATTCGTATTTTCTAGGGAGAAAGCGAGAGGAACGGCGGCAAACAAACATGATATTTCTGTTTGTATAGATGACATTTTATGCACTTGCCTAACAAAAAGACTTTGCTTTTATCCAAAACCATTTTTACTGTGATTTTCTCGGTCCATTGCCTATGAATTCCACAGGAGTTGTCAGGATATGATTGGATGAAAGCAGAAATATCCGGTTTTGTTTTGACTAACTCAATCCCAGATATTGCTACAGACTTTGTGTTTTTATATTCCTGATATTATCCACGGACTTTATTGTTTTGAATGTTTTTTTTCAGGGAACATTTTATTTTGAGCTTGGAAACACTAATTGTTTCCACATGGAGACACCAACTCTACACATTCGTATTTTCTAGGGAGAAAGCTAGAGGAACTGTGACAAACAAACATGATATTTCTGTTTGTATAGATGACATTTTATGCACTGGCCAAAGGAAAAGACTTTGCTTTTCTCCAAAACCATTTTTCCTCTGATTTTCTCAGTCCATTGCATACGAATTCCAAACCACTTTGTCCAGATACGACTGGATGAAACCAGAAATATCCGGTTGTGTTTTGGCTAACTCAATCCCAGATATTGCCACAGCCTATGTGCTTGTGTTTTCCGGATATCATCAACCGTCTTTATTGTTTGAATGTTATTTATCAGGGAACATTTAATTTTGTGCTGGGAAAGACTAATTGTTTCCACATGGAAACACCAGCTCTACACATTCGTATTTTCTGTCGCGATAGCTAGAGGAACTGCGGCAAACAAACATGATATTTCTGTTTATATAGATGACATTTTATGCACTGGCTGAATGAAAAGTCTTTGCTTTTGTCCAAAACCATTTTTACTGTGATTTTCTCGGTCCATTGCATACGAATTCCACACAACGTTGTCCGGATATGACTGGATGAAATCAGAAATATCCGGTTGTGTTTTGATTCACCCAATCCCAGATATTACTACAGCCACTGTGTTTGTGTTTTCCGGATATTATCAACCGACTTTATTGTTTTGAATGTCCGGATATGACTGGATGAAACCAGAAATATCCGGTTGTGTTTTGGCTAACTCAATCCGAAATATTGTGAAAGCCTCTGTGTTTGTGTTTTCTGGATATTATTGATGGACTTATTGTTTTGAATGTTTTTTATCAGGGAACATTTAATTTTGTGCTGGGAAAGACGAATTTGTTCCACACGGAGACACCAGCTCTACACATTTGTATTTTCTAGGGAGTATACTAGAGGAAGTACTGCAAACAAACATGATATATCTGTTTGTATAGATGACATTTTATAAACTTGCCGAAGGAAAAGATATTGCTTTTCTCCAAAACCATTTTTACTGTCATTTTCTCGGTTCATTGCATACGAATTCCACACCACTTTTCCCGGATGTGATTGGATGAAACCAGAAATATTCTGTTGAGTTTTGGCTAAGTCAATGCGAAATATTGCTACAGCCTCTGTGTTTTGGTTTTTTGGATATTATCAATGGACTTTATTGTTTTAAATATTTTTATCAGGGAACATTTAAATTTGTCCCGTAGAAACACTAATTGGTTCCAATTGGAGACACCAGCTCTACACATTCATATTTTCTAGGGAGAAAGCTAGAAGAAGTGCGGCAAACAAACATGATATTGCTGTTTGTATAGATGACATTTCATGCACTGGCCAAAGGAAAAGACTTTGCTTTTGCCAAAACAATTCTTACTGTGGTTTTCTCGGTCCATTGCAAACAAATTCCACACCACTTTGTCCGGATAGGCATGGATGAAACTAAAAATATCTGGTTGTGTTTTGTCTAACTCAATCCGAAATATCGTGAAAGACGCTGTGTTTGTCTTTTTTGGATATTATCGATGGACTTTATTGTTTTGAATGTTTTTATCAGGGAACATTTAATGTTGTACTGTAGAAACACTAATTGTTCAACATGGAGACATCAGCGATACACATTTGGATTTTCTAGGGAGAAAGCTAGAGCAACTGCGGCAAACAAACTTGATATTTCTGTTTATATAGTTGACAATTTATGCACTTGCCTAACAAAAAGACTTGGCTTTTCTCCAAAACCATTTTTACTGTGATTTTCTCAGTCCATTGCATAGGGATTCCACACCACTTTGTCCGGATATGACTGTATGAAACCAGAAATATCCTGTTGTGTTTGGCTATCTCATTCCCAGATATTTCAACAGCCGCTGTGTTTGTGTTTTCAGGATATTATCAACAGACTTTATTGTTTTGAAATTTTTTATCAGGGAACATTTAATTTTTCCTGTGAAACACTAGTTGAATCCACATGGAGACACCAGCTCTACACATTCGTATTTTTAGGGAGAAATTTGGAAGAACTGCGGCAAACAAACATGATATTTCTGTTTATATAGATGACATTTTATTTACTTTCCTAACAAAAAGACGTTGCTTTTCTCCAAAACCATTTTTACTGTGATTTTCTCGTTCAGTTGCATACGAATTCCACACCACCTTGTGAGCATATGACTGGATGAGACCAGAAATATTCGGTTGTGTTTTGGCTAACTCAATCCCAGATATTGCTACAGCCTCTCTGTTTGTGTTTTCCGGATATTATCAGTGGAATTTATTGTTGTGAAATATTTTTTATCAGGGAACATTTAATTTTGTGCTGTGAAACAATAGTTGATTCCACATGGAGACACCAGCTCTACACATTCGTATTTTCTAGGGAGTATACTAGAGGAAGTACTACAAACAAACATGATATTTCTGTTTGAATAGATGACATTTTATGTACTTGCTGAAGGAAAACACTTTGCTTTTCTCCAAAACCATTTTTACTGTGATTTTCTCGGTCCATTACATACGAATTCCACACCACTTTGTCAGGATATGACTGGAGGAAACCAGATATATCTGGTTGTGTTTTGGCTAACTCAATCCGAAATATTGTGAAATTATCTGTGATTGTGTTTTCTGGATATTATCGATGGACTTTATTGTTTTGAATGTTTTTATCAGGGAACATTTCATTTTCAACCGTAGAAACACTAATTGGTTCCACATGGAGACACCAGCTCTAAACATTCGTATTTTCTATGGAGAAAGCTAGAGGAACTTCGGCCAACATATTTCTGTTTGTATAGATGACATTTTATGCACTTCCCAACGAAAAGACTTTCCTTTTCTCCAAAACCATTTTTACAGTGATTTTCTCAGTCCATTGCATACGAAGTCCACACCACTTTGTCTGGATATGACTGGATGAAACCAGAAATATCCGGTTGCTTTTTTGCTAACTCAATCCCAGATATTGCTACAGCCTCTGTGCTTGTGTTTTCCCGATATTATCGACAGACTTTATTGTTTTGAATGTTTTTTATCAGGGAACATTTCATTTTGTGCTGGGAAACACTAATTCGTTCCACATGGAGACAGTAGCTCTACACATTTGTAATTTCTAGCGAGAAAGCTAGAGGAACTACGGAAAAGAAGCATGATATTTCTGTTTCTATAGATGACATTTTACGTACTTGACTAACGCAAAGACTTTGCTTTTCTCCAAAACCATATTTATTGGGATTTTCTCGGTCCATTGCATACGAATTCCACACCACTTTGTGCGGATATGACTGGATGAAACCAGAAATATCTTGTTGTGTTTTGGCTAACTCAATCCCAGATATTGCTAGAGACTCTGTGTTTGTGTTTTCCCGATATTATTGACAGACGTTATTGTTTTGAATGTTTTTTATCAGGGAACATTTAATTTCATATCGCAGTAACACTAATTGGTTCCACTTGGAGACACCAGCTCTAAACATTCGTATTTTCTAGAAAGAATGCTAGAGGAACTGCGGCAAGCAAAGATGACATTTCTGTTTATATAGATGACATTTTATGCACTTACCCAACGAAAAGACATTGCTTTTCTCCAAATCCATTTTTACTGTGATTTTCTCTGTCCATTGCATATGAATTCCAACACAGGCTTGTCCGGATATGACTGGATGAAACCAGAAATATCCGGTTGTGTTTTGGCTAACTCAATACCAGATATTGCTAAAGCCTCTCTGTTTGTGTTTTCTGGATATTATCAATGGACTTTGTTGTTTTGAATGTGTTTCATCAGGGAACATTTCATTTTGTGCTGGGAAACTCTAATTCGTTCCACATGGAGACACCAGGTCTACACATTTGTAGTTTCTAGGGAGAAAACTAGTGGAACTGCGGCAAACAAACATGATATTTCTGTTTGTATAGATGATATTTTATGCACTTGCCTAAAGAAAAGATTTGCTTTTCTCCAAAACCATTTTTCCTGTGATTTTCTCGGTCCATTGCATATGAATTCCACACCACATTGTCCGGATATGACTGGATGTAACCAGAAATATCCGGTTGTGTTTTAGCTAACTCAATCCCAGATGTTGCTAGAGTCTCTGTGCTTGTGTTTTTGGGATATTATCAACGGACTATATTGTTTTGAATGTTTTTTATCAGGGAACATTTAATTTTGTGCTCGGAAACACTAGTTGACTCCACATGGAGACACCAGTTCTACACATTCGTATATTCTAGGGAGAAAGCTAGAGGAACTGCGGGAAACAAACATGATATTTCTGTTTGTATAGATGACATTTTATGCACTTCATAACGAAAAGACTTTGCTTTTATCCAAACCATTTTTTCTGTGATTTTCTCGGCCCATTGCATAGGAATTCCGCACCACATTGTCCGGATATGAATGGATGAAACCATAAATATCCGGTTGTGTGTTTGCTAACTGAATCCCAGATATTTCTACAGCCTCTGTGTTTGGATTTCCTGGATATTATCGATGGACTTTATTCTTTTGAATATTTTTTTATCAGGGAACATTTAATTTTGCACTGGGAAACACTATTGGTTCCACATGGAGACACCAGCTCTACACATTCATAGTTTCTAGGGAGAAAGCTAGAGGAACTGCGGCAAACAAACATGATATTTCTGTTTTTATAGATGACATTTTATGCACTGGACGTAGGAAAAGACTTTGCTCTTTTCCAAAACCATTTTTACTGTGATTTTCTTGGTGCATTGCATACGAGTTCCAGCCTACTTTGTCCTGATATGACTGGATGAAACCAGAAATATCCAGTTGTATTTTGGCTAACTCAATCCGAAATATTGTGAAAGTCTCTGTGTTTCTGTTTTCTGGATATTATCGATGAACTTTACTGTTTTGAATGTTTTTATCAGGGAAAATTTCATTTTTTACAGTAGAATCACTCATTGGTTCAACATGGAGACACCAGCTCTACACATTCGTATTTTCTAGGGAGAAAGCTAGAGGAACTGCGGCAAACAAACATGATATTTCTGTTTGTATAGATGACATTTTATGCACTTACCTAAGGAAAGACTTTGCTTTTCTCCAAAACAATTTTTACTGTGATTATCTCAGTCCATTGCATATGAATTCCACCACACTTTGTGCGGATATGACTGGATGAAACCAGAAATATCCGGTTCTGTTTTGGCTAACTCAATCGTAGATATTGCTACAGACACTGCGTTTCTGTTTTCTGGATATTATAAACGGACTTTAATGTTTTCAATGTGTTTTATCAGGGAACATTTAATTTTGTGCTGAGACACACTAGTTGACTCCACATGGAGACACCAGCTCTACATATTGGTATTTTCTAGGGAGAAAGCTAGAGGAACTCCGGCAAACAAACATGACATTTCTGTTTGTATAGATGACATTTTATGCAGTTGCCGAAGGAAAAGACATTGCTTTTCTACAAAACCATTTTTACTGTGATTTTCTCCGTCCATTGCATACGAAATCCACACCACTTTGTCTGGATAGGATTGGATGAAACCAGAAATATCCGGTTGTGTTTTGGCTAACTCAACCCCAGATATTGCTAGAGCCTCTGTGTTTGTGTTTTCTGGATATTATCAATGGACTTCATTGTTTTGAATGTTTTTATCAGGGAACATATAATTTTGTACCTTAAAAACACTATTTGGTTCCACATGGATACACGAGCTCTGCATATTTGTATTTCTAGGGAGAAAGCTAGAGGAACTGCGGCAAACAATCATGATATTTCTGTTTGTATAGATGACATTTTATGCACTTGCCTTTGAAAAACAATTTGCTTTTCTCCAAAAAATATTTTACTGTGATTTTCTTGGTCCTTTGCATATGAATTCCACACCACTTTGTCTGCATATGACCTGATGAAACCAGAAATATCCGGTTCTGTTTAGGCTAACTCAATCCCAGATATTGCTACAGCCTCTGTGTTTGTGTTTTCCAGATTTTATCAACGGACTTTATTGTTATGAATGTTTTTTATCAGGGAACATTTAGTTTTGTTTAGGAAACACTAATTTGTACCACATGGAGACACCAGCTCTACACTTTCCTATTTTCCAGAGAGAAAGCTACGGGAAGTGCGGCAGTCAAACACCACATTTCTGTTTGTATAGATGACATTTTATGCACTTGCCTAACGAAAAGACTTTCCTTTTCTATTTTTTCTTTTTTTTATTTTTAACTTTTATTTAATGAATATAAATTTCCAGTGTACAGCTTATGGATTACAATGGCTTCCCCCTCCCATAACTTCCCTCCCACCCACAACCCTCCCCTCTCCCGCTCCCTCTACCCTTCCATTCACATCAAGATTCATTTTCAATTCTCTTTATATACAGAAGATAAATTTATTATAAAGTTTTCAACAGTTTGCACCCACATTGAAACACAAAGTGAAACATACTGTTTGAGTACTAGTTATAGCATTAAATCGCAATGTACAGCACATTAAGGACAGAAATCCCACATGAGGAGCAATTGCACAGTGGCTCTTGTTGTTGACCCAACAAATTGACACTCTAGTTTATGGTGCAAGTAACCACCCTAGGCTGTCGTCATGAGTTGCCAAGGCTATGGAAGCCTTCCAAGTTTGCCGACTCTGATCATATTTAGACAAGGTCATAAAAGACAGAGTGAGGATAGTAACCAATGATCCTAAGAGTGGCATTTACCAGGTTTGAACAATTATACAGCAGTAAGTGGGGAAGAGGACCATCAGTACACACAGGTTGGGAGTAGAGCCATTGGTGGTAGAGTAGATGTTATGATTACAAAGTAATGAGGCCCAAGTGTGCTAGACAGGGTCTAGAACAAAGGACAGAGTCATTATTAGATGTGCTAAGAAAGGTGCTGTCTAAGCTACAAGTAATTTTTCTGATCGAGAGGCAAATAGAACCTGATAGAAGGGGCTTGATAATAATCTGGTGGGCTTTAGGCCTTGTAAGTTAAGAGGCCCAGACCTATCTATCTCTTCACATGGGGTATATCCTAAGGGAAGTGTGAACCTCCTAGGGGAAGGCACTCTGTTGACTTTCATTACTTGGCTGGGCTGGGAGGAGATCTGGCCAGGTAAATGCAGGGGGCATTCTAACAAGAAATTTACAGTTCTGCCTGCAATGTTGCTGACCCTACTTGACCATCCCCTCAGCTGCAGTGGTCACTTTGGAAGTTGGGCTGAGTGAAGGGCTTTTCAGCTTAGAGCCAATAAGATCTGTGGCTCTGACCTGGGCATCCTTCGACTCCAGGGCAGGTCCATTTCCAGTGATCCAACTCTTGGCAGAGCTGCCAGGGCTCTTCACAAGCTGACTTCTGCTGAAGCCCAGGCTTACCACATTGAAAGCCACTGCAGTGGACTGGCCTGTTGGGTCTCCTTGAGGGCAGATCACTGTACAGATCAGCCATTAATAGGCCTGCCACCCATTGCTTCTGATGCCGAGCTTTCTTTCCTTCCTGGTTTGTGTTAAAGCAGACCAGAGGATGCAAGTCAAGGGAGTGCCCGTGTCCCATCTCTAATCTTCAATGGTCTGAACTACAAGTCTATAGTCACAGGCATGTTCTGTAGTAGTTTTTCTAAGGTAGACAATGCCCAGAGGAAAATTATATTCTCACTTAAAAACTTTCTTTCCCTTTGGTCTGAAAGGGAGGTTTTTTCTACTTACTGTATACTTCGCTGATGGCGAAGTGAATCTAGCTATCAGATTATTATTTAAATTCTTATTTTGGCTATGCTATTACAGAAAAATGTTAGCCATCTCTTTTATAAGGTCTAAAGATTAAATTGTGCGTCCTACATATTCCTTTATAGTAGAATTAGTTTCCTGCCTTGAAGAGAATAGAGAAATGAAAGAACAAGTTGTGCTTAGAATAGAGAAATGAGGGAGCAAGTCCTAGATCGCTTGCTGACAATAGCAATATCACATGAATACTTAGCAAACCGTTTCAACCATTAGATAACAACTTAAGAAAACATTTACCAGAAGGTCCAATGCCTTCTATAAATTTTAAGAATCATGTATTTGAAAACACCTCTTAAATATCTAACATGGTGTAGTTTGTTTAACCAGTAAACTTAAGCACAACCATGTAAAATGTTTTTAGTTTCTTTCTACCAACAAGTTTAAAACATATGATACACAGATTCTGGTCACACAAATTAAATGTATCTTTGATTGATTTTAGCAGCTTAAATTTATGGACAATCTTATCTATAAGCCATTTAAAATAAAACTCTTAATAAAATTTCCTATGTGGACATACAATATGTACACACATATAACATAGCATAATAGACCAATATAGCAATTTTAATAATAGCTTTTAAAATCTTTAACTCTTTTTGTATATTGCCAATTGATTTGAATTGCTTTTTGTTTTTAGATTACTTTAACACATTGCTTTAACAGAGCATCAGAGTGTAGTTCTATGTCAAAGAGACATTGAGCTCCCTATGATCTTTTGCTGTGAGGTTTCCTTCCTTTACCTTCTTTCATATTGGTGACCGTGTTTCTGTGTTTCTGTGTGTAACACATCTTTAAGCATCTTTTGCAGGGCAGGATGAGTGGCAACAAATTCTTTCAGTTTCTGTTTGCTATGAAAAGTCTTAATTTCACCTTCATTCACAAATGAGAGCTTTGCAGGATATAATATTCTGGGCTGGCAGTTTTTCTCTCTTAGTACCTGGGCTATGTCTTGCCATTCCCTTCTAGCTTGTAGGGTTTCTGATGAGATGTCTGCTGTGATTCTAATTGGAGATCCTCTGAGTGTAATCTGACGTTTCTCTCTTGCACCTTTTAGAATCTTTTCTTTATGTTTTACTGGGGTGAGTTTGATTACAATGTGTCGTGGTGAGGATCTCTTTTGGTCATGTTTATTAGGGGTTCTATAAGCTTCCTTTACTAAGATGCCTCTGTCCTTCTCCAAACCTGGGAAATTTTCTGCTAGTATCTCACTGAAAATGCCTTCTAATCCTTTCTTACTCTCCATGCCTTCAGGAACTCCTAGAACCCGAATGTTGGGTTTTTTAATAGTATCCTGTAGATTCCCGACAATATTTTTTAGATTTATAATTTCTACTTCTTTTCTTTGGTTTGCCTGTTTCCTTTCCTGTTCTCTGTCTTCTAAGTCTGATATTCTCTCTTCTGCTTTGCCCATTCTGTTTTTACGGTTCTCTAATGTGTTTGTCATTTGATCTATTGAGTTCTTCATTTCATTGTGGTTTTTTGTCACTATCACAGTTTCATATTCTACTAGTTGTTTCATTTCCTTTTGATTCCTCCTTAATATTTCATTTTCACAAGAGAGATTTTCTATCTTGTCCATTAAGGATTTCTGTAGTTCAAGAATTTGTTTTTGAGAACTTCTTAATGTTCTTATTAATATTTTGAGGTCTGCATCTTGCATTTCTTCTATCTCATCATCTTCATAATCTTGAATTGGGGTGTCTTTTTCATTTGGGGCCGTCATGGTGTCTTCCTTGTTCTTGTTACCTTGGTTTTTGCGTTTGTTGTATGGCATGTTGGAGATATTTGGTTTCTTCACTGTGGTGTTTTTTCTTGTAACACTATGGCTCTATATTAAGTGGACTGTCTGCTTTCGGTGGAGCCTTAGAGGCTTGATATAAGTGTGGACTGAGAGCTGTGTTTGGTTCCTCAGGGTTGAGGGTGTGTCAAAGATGACACTCCCAGGTTAGGTGTGGTAAATCTCTCTCTTTTTTTTTTTATTCCAAAGGGAAGTAATTCCGCACAGCTGAACGTAATTGGAGGTAGTTAGCAGGCAAATGATATACCCACAGGAGCCAGAGATCGGAAGCTCTTTCCCAAGGACCACACAGGGAATCTCTGCTGCCCTCAGTGTGGGCTCCAATTCTCCTGCAGTCTCCCACTGGGTTGCCAAGTTAGATCCTAATCTCCTGTTATTTCACCCCTCCCCCCAGAGTCAGGTTTTTCTGGTAGGCTCAGGGCCGGTGCAGACCTGAGGTCGCCCTGCTTATGACGTATGTCCAAAATGGCACCTGCTCTTTTTCTTGCTCGCCTTTGAGAGGTGACCGGAGAGAGAGAAACTCGTGTCCGTATCGGTCACTTTTTTTTTTTCCTCTCTCTCTTCTAGTTAGCCTGGTGAACTTTTCCCCACAGAGTTTCAAGCCTCGTTCCCTCTAGTCTCCTCTTTCTGCTTGCCCGCTGGTGTCTCAGGCTATTGAGGTTCGGCTCACCTCGCGTTCCAGCGCTGGTGCGTTGAGTCTGCTGCTGGTGTCGGAATAGGAAGGGAGCACATTGATAGTTCAGCAAGACACACAGGTTAATAACAGTGGAGATACTGCAGAGTCAAGGAAGAGTAGGGGAAGAAACAGCGGCGGAAACAATTCCGGAACTAGTGATTCACAGTGGACCTGCGTGGAGAGCGTGGAAGCCCAAGACTGCTTTTCTCCAAAACCATTTCTACTATGATTTTCTCAGTCCATTGCATACGAATTCCACACGACTTTGTCCAGATAGGCCTAGATGAAACCAGAAATATCCGGTTGTGTTTTGGCTAACTCAATCCCAGATATTGCTACAGCATCTGTGTTAGTGTTTTCTAGATATTATTGATGGACTTTATTGTGTTGAATGTCTCTTATCAGGGAACATTTCATTTTGTGCTGGGAAAGACTATTTGGTTCCACATGGAGACACCAGCTCTACACATTCGTATTTTCTAGGGAGAAAGCTAGAGGAACTGTGGCAAACAAACATGATATTTCTTTTTGTATAGATGTCATTTTATGCACTTGCCTAACGAAAAGACTGTGCTTTTCTCCAAAACCATTTTTACTCTGATTTTCTCGGTCCATTGCATACAAATTCCACACGACTTTGTCTGGATATGACTGAAAGAAACCTGAAATATCGGGTTGTGTTTTGGCTAACTCAATCCCAGATATTGCTACAGCATCTGTGTTTCTGTTTTCTGGATATTATCGACGGACTTTATTGTGTGGAATGTTTCTTATCAGGGAACATTTCATTTTGTGCTGGGAAAGACTATTTGGTTCCACATGGAGACACCAGCTCTACACATTCGTATTTTCTAGGCAGAAAGCTAGAGGAACTGTGGCAAACAAACATGATATTTCTGTTTGTATAGATGACATTTTATGCACTTGCCTAAGGAAAAGACTGTGCTTTTCTCCAAAACCATTTTTTTGATATTTTCAATCAACATTTTAATAGCTTGTTTTTCTTGTGAAATACACATCTTGTTTTCACAAAATTTATAGTAGTACAAAGCAATACAATATACAAGACAAAAATAAAATAATATGGGTACTCAACAGCACTGCAAAACACAAGTTTGGCTGTTCTCAAATTGAACTCAGCAATCCAAACACTGGATTTCACTGTTGTTGATCAAGGTAAAGTATTTAAATATATATTTTTCTCTTTTTTAAATATTTATTTATTTGAAAGAGTTACAGAGAGAGGGAGAGAAAAGAAAAAGACAAATCTTCAATCTACTAGTTCTTTGCCCAGATGGCAGCCATGGACAGGGCTGGCCTGGCCTGAAGATAGGAGCCAGGAGCTTCATCTAGGTCTCTCATGTGGGTAGCAGGGCTCATAAGCTTGTTCCATTTTCTGTTTTCCCAGACCAAATGCAGGGAGCTAGATCAGAAGTGGAGCAGCTGAGAACCAGAACTCACATGGGATGCCAGCATTGTAGGCAGCAGTTTCACCTGATTTTTAAAATTTTTATTGTGGTAAAACACACACACACACACACAAACATATATATACAAAACCATTTTTACTGTGATTTTCTCGGTCCATTGCATAGAAATTCCACACAACTTTGTCTGGATATGACTGAAAGAAACCTGAAATATCCGGTTGTGTTTTGGCTAACTCAATCCCAGATATTGCTACAGCATCTGTGTTTGTTTTTTCTGGATATTAATGACGGACTTTATTTTGTTGAATGCTTCTTATCAGGGAACATTTCATTTTGTGATGGGAAAGACTATTTTGTTCCACATGGAGACACCAGCTCTACACATTCGTATTTCCTAGGGAGAAAGCTAGAGGAACTACGGCAAACAAACATCATATTTCTGTTTGTATAGTTGACATTTTATGCACTTGCCTATGGAAAACACTTTGCTTTTCTAAAAAACCATTTCTACTTTTTTTTCTCGGTCCATTGAATACGAATTCCACCCCACTTTGTCCGGATATGACTGGATGAAGCCAGAAATATCCTGTTGTGTTTTGGCTAATTCAATACGAAATATTGCTACAGCCTCTGTGTTTCTGATTTCTGGATATTATCAATGAACTTTATTGTTTTGATTGTTTTTATCAGGGAACATTTAATTTTATACCGTAGAAACAGTAATTGGTTCCACATGGAGACACCAGCTCTACACATTCATATTTTCTAAGAAGAAAGCTAGAGGATCTGCAGCAAACAAACATGATATTTCTGTTTTTATAGATGACATTTTATACAGTGGCCGAAGGAAAAGACTTTGCTTTTCTCCAAAACCATTTTTACTGTGATTTTCTCGGTCCATTGCATACGAATTCCACACCACTTTGTCTGGATATGACTGGATGAAACCAAAAATGTCCGGATGTGTTTTGGCTAACTCAATCCCAGATATTCCTACAGCCTCTGTGTTTGTGTTTTCCGGATAGTATCAACGGACTATATTGTTTTGAATGTTCTTTATCAGGGAACATTGAATTTTGTGCTGGGAAACACTAGTTGACTCCACATGGATACACCAGTTCTACACATTCGTATTTTCTACTCAGAAAACTAGAGGAACTGCGGTAAACAAACATGATAATTCTGTTTGTATAGATGACATTTTATGCAATTGCCTAACGAAAAAACTTTGCTCTCCTCCAAAACCATTTTTACTGTGATTTTCTCAGTTCATTGCATACGAATTCAACATGACTTTGTCCGGATTGGCCTGGATGAAACCAGAAATATCCGGTTGTGTTTGGCTAACTCAATCCTGGATATTGCTACAGCATCTGTGTTAGTGTTTTCTAGATATTATCGATGGACTTTATTGTGTTGAATGTTTCTTATCAGGGCACATTTCATTTTGTGCTGGGAAAGACTATTTGGTTCCACATGTAGACACCAGCTCTACACATTCGTATTTTCTAGGGAGAAAGCTGGAGGAACTGTGGCAAACAAACATGATATTTCTGCTTACATAGATGACATTTTATGCACTTGCCTATGGAAAACACTTTGCTTTTCTCCAAAACCATTTCTATATTTTTTATCGGTCGATTGCATACGAATTCCACCCAACTTTGTCCAGATATGACTGGATGAAACCAGAAATATCCTGTTGTGTTTTGGCCAAGTCAATACGAAATATTGCTACAGCCTCTGCGTTTGTGTATTCTGGATATTACCGATGGACTTTATTGTTTTGAATAATTTTATCAGGGAACATTTCATTTTGTACCGTAGAAACACTAATTGGTTCTACATGGAGACAACAGCTCTACATATTTGTATTTTCTAGGGTGAAATCTAGAGGAACTGCCGCAAACAAACATGATATTTCTGTTTTTATAGATGACATTTGTTGCACTTGCCTAACGCAAAGACTTTGCTTTTCTCCAAAACCATTTTTACTGTGATTATCACGGTCCATTGCAAATGATTTCCACACCACTTTGACCGGATATGACTGCATGAAACCAGAAATATCCGGTTGAGTTTTGGCTAACTCAATCCCATATATTGCTACAGCCTCTGTGTTTGTGTTTTCCACATATTATCAATGGGCTTTATTGTTTTGAATGTTTTTTATCAGGGAACATTTAATTTTGTGCTGGGAAACACTAGTTGACTCCGCATGGAGACACCAGCTCTAGATATTTGTATTTTCTAGGTAGAAAGCTAGAGGAACTTCGGGCAACAACATGATATTTCTGTATATATAGATGACATTTTATGCACTTGCCTAAAGAAAAGATATTGGTTTTCCCCAAAACCATTTTTACTGAGATTATCTCGGTATATTGCATTCGATTTCCACCCCTGTTTGTCCGGATATGACTGGATGAAACCAGAAATATCCAGTTGTGTTTTAGCTAACTCATTCCCAGATATTGCTACAGCCTCTGTGTTTCTATTTACCAGATATTGTCAACGGACTGTATTGTGTAGAATGTTTTTTATCAGGGAACATTTAATTTTGTGCTGGGAAACACTAGTTGACTACACATGGAGACACCAGCTCTACACATTCGTATTTTCTAGGGATAAAGCTGGAGGAACTGTGGCAAACAAACATGATATTTCTGCTTACATAGATGACATTTTATGCACTTGCCTATGGAAAACACTTTGCTTTTCTCCAAAACCATTTCTACTTTTTTTTTCTCGGTCGATTGCATACAAATTCCACCCCACTTTGTCCAGATATGACTGGATGAAACCAGAGATATCCTGTTGTGTTTTGGCCAAGTCAATACGAAATATTGCTACAGACTCTGCGTTTGTGTATTCTGGATATTACCGATGGACTTTATTGTTTTGAATAATTTTATCAGGGAACATTTCATTTTGTACTGTAGAAACACTAACTGCTTCCACATGGAGACACCAGATCTACACATTCGTATTTTCTAGGGAGAAAGCTAGAGGAACTGCGGCAAACATACATGATATTTCTGTTTGAATAGATGACATTTTATGCACTGGCCAAAGGAAAAGACTTTGCTTTTCTCCAAAACCATTTTTACTGTGATTTTCTCGGTCCATTTCATACGAATTGCACACGACTTTGTCCGGATATGACTAGATGAAACCAAAAATATCCGGTTGTGTTTTGGCTAACTCAATCCCAGATATTGCTACAGCCTCTGTGTTTGTGCTTTCCAGATATTATCGACGGACTTTGTTGTTTTGAGTGTTTTTTATCAGGGAAAATTTAATTTTGTGCTGGGAATCACTAACTGATCCCTCATGGAGACACCAGCTCTAAAAATTCGTATATTCTAGGTAGAAAACTAGAGGAAGTGCGGCAAAAAACATAACATTTCTGTTGGTATAGATGACATATTATGCACTTGCCGAAGGAAAAGACTGTGCTTTTTTCCAAAATCATTTTTACTGTGATTTTCTCAGTCCATTGCTTACGAATTCCACACCACTTTTTCCAGATATGCCTGGATGAAAATAGAAATATCCGGTTCTCATTTGGCTAACTCAATCCGAAATATTGTGAAAGACTCTGTGTTTGTGTTTTCTGGATATTATTGATGGACTTTATTGCTTTGAATATTTTTTATCAGATAACATTTAATTTTTTGCTGGAAAACACTAGTTGATTCCAGATGGGGACAACAGCTCTCTACATTTGTATTTTCTAGGGAAAAAGCTAGAGGAACTATGGCAAACAAAAATGATATTTCTGTTTCTATAGATGACATTTTATGCACTTGGTGAAGGAAAAGACTTTGCTTTTATCCAAAACCATTTTTACTCTGATTTTCTCGGTTCATTGCATACGAATTCCACACCACTTTGTCCAGCTATGACTGGACGAAACCAAAAATATACGGTTCTCTTTTGGCTATTTCAATACAAAATATTGTCGAAATCCTCTGTGTTTGTGTTTTCTGGATAATATCCTTGGACTTTATTGTTTTGAATGTTTTTTATCAGGGAACATTTAATTTTGGGCTGGGAAACACTAGTTGACTCCACATGCAGACACCAGCTCTACACATTCGTATTTTCTAGGAAGAAAGGTAGAGGAATTGCGGCAAACAAACATGATATTTCTGTTTGTATAGATGACAGTTTATGCACTTGCCTAATGAAAAGACTTTGCTTTTCTCCAAAACCATTTTTACTGTGATTTTCTTGATCCATTGCATATGAATTGCACACCAGATTGTCCGCGTATGACTGGATGAAACCAGAAATATCCAGTTGTGTTTTGGCTAACTCAATCCAGATATTGCTACAGCCTCTGTGTTTGTGTTTTACGGATATTATCGATGGACTTTATTGTTTTGAATGTTTTTCTCAGGGAACCTTTCATTTTGTACCATAGAAACAGTAATTGGTTCCACATGGAGACACCAGCTCTACACATTTGTATTTTCTATGGAGAAAGCTAGAGGAACTGCGGCAAACAAACATGATACTTCTGTTTGTATAGATGACATTTTATGTAATTGCCTAACGAAAAGACTTTACTTTTCTCGAAAACCATTTTTACTGTGATTTTCTCGGTCCATTGCATACGAATTCCACCCCACTTTTTCTGGATATGCTTGGATGAAAACCTAAGTATCCTGTTGTGTTTTGGCTAACGCAATCCTAAACATTGTGAAAACTTCTGTGTTTGTGTTTCCTGGATATTATCGATGGACTTTATTGTTTTGAAATTTTTAGCAGGGAACATTTAATTTTGTAGCATAGAAACACAAGTTAGTTCAACATGGAGACACCAGCTCTACACATTCGTATTTTCTAGGGAGAAAGCTAGAGGAACTGTGGCAAACAAACATGATATCTCTGTTTTTATCAATGACATTTGATGTACTGGCCAAAGGAAAAGACCGTGCTTTTCTCCAAAACCATTTTTACTGTGATTTTCTCAGTCCAATACATACGAATTCCACACCAGTTTGTCCGGATATGACTGGATGAAACCAGATATTTCCGGTTGTGTTTTGGCTAACTCAATCCCAAATATTGCTACAGCATCTGTGTTATTTTTTGCCGGATATTATATCAGACTGTATTGTTTTGAATGTTTTTTATCAGGGAACATTTAATTTTGTGCTAGGAAACACTAATTGGTTCCACCTGGAGACACCAGCTCTACACATTCATATTTTCTAGGCAAAAAGCTAGGGGAAATGCGGCAAACAAACATGACATTTCTCTTTCTATACATGACATTTTATGCACTTGCCTATGAAAAACACTTTGCTTTTCTCCAAAAACATTTTTATTGTGATTTCATCGGTCAATTTCATATGAATTCCACACCACTTTGACCGGGTATGCCTGTATGAAAACAGAAATCTCCGGTTGTGTTTTGCCTAACTCAATCCAAAACATTGTGAAAGACTCTGTGTTTGTGTTTTCTGGATATTATCAATGGACTTTATAGTTTTGAAATTTTTTACAAAGGAAAATTTAATTTTCTACCGTAGTAACAATAATTAATTCAACATGGAGACACCAGCTCTAAATATTCGTATTTTCTATGTAGAAAACTAGAGGAACTGTGGCAAACTAACATGATATTTCTGTTTGTATAGATGACATTTTATGCACTTGCCTAACGAGAAGACTTTACTTTTCTTGAAAACCATTTTTACTGTGATTTTCTTGGTCCATTGCATATGAATTGTACACCAGTTTGTCCAGATATGACTGGATTAAACCAGAAATATCTGGTTGTGTTTTGGCTAACTCAATCCCAGATATTGCTACAGCATCTGTGTTTCTGTTTTCCGGATATTATCAACGGACTTTATTTTTTTGAATGTTTTTTTATCAGGGAATGTTTAATTTTGTGCTGGGAAACACCAGTTGACTCCACATGGAGACACCAGCTCTACATATTTGTATTTTCTAGGGAGAAACCTCGAAGAACTGTGGCAAACAAACATGATATATCTGTTTGTATAGATGACATTTTAGGCACTTACCTAAAGAAAAGACTTTCCTTTTCTCCAGAACCATATTTACTGTGATTTTCTCGGTCCATGGCGTACGAATTCCACAACACTTTGTCTGGATATGACTGTATGAAACCAGAAATATCTGGTTGTGTTTTGGCAAACTCAATTCGAGATATTGCCACAGGCTCTGTGTTTGTGTTTTCTGGTTATTATCAATGGAATGTATTGTTTTGAATACATTTTTTCAGGGAACATTTAATTTTGGGCTGGGAAACACAAGTTCACTCCACTTGGAGAACCAGCTCTACACATTCATATTTTTTAGGGAGAAAGGTAGAGGAACTGCTGCAAACAAACATGATATTTCTGTTTGTATAGATGACATTTTATACACTTGCCTAACGAAAAGACTTTGCTTTTCTCCAAAACCATTTTTATTGTGATTTTCTTGGTCCATAGCATATAAAATGCACACCAGTTTGTCCAGATATGACTGGAGGAAACCAGAAATATCCAGTTGTGTTTTGGCTAACTCAATCCCAGATATTGCTACAGCCTCTGTGTTTGTGTTTTCTGGATATTATCAATGGACTGTATTGTTTTGAAGGTTTTTTTTTATCAGGGAACATTTAATTAGGTGCTGGGAAACACTAATTGGTTCCACATGGAGACACCAGCTCTACATATTCGTAATTTCTAGGGAGAAAACTAGAGGAACTACGGCAAACAAACATCATATTTCTGTATGTATAGATGACATTTTATGCACTTGCCTATGAAAAACACTTTGCTTTTCTCCAAAACCATTTTTACTGTGATTATCTCTGTCCATTACATACAAATTCCACCCCACTTTGTCTGGATATGACTGGATGAAAACAGAAATATCCGGTTGTGTTTTGGCTAACTCAATCCTAGATATTGCTACAGCCTCTGTGTTTCTCTTTTCTGGATATTATCAATGGACTGTATTGTTTTGAAGGTTTTTTTTATCAGGGAACATTTAATTAGGTGCTGGGAAACACTAATTGGTTCATCATGGGAACACCAGCTCTACACATTCGTATTTCTAGGGAGAAAGCTGGAGGAACTGTGGAAAACAAACATGACATTTCTGCTTACATAGATGACATTTTATGCACTTGCCTAACGAAAAGACTTTGCTTTTCTCCAAAACCATTTGTATTGTGATTTTCTCGGTCCATTGCATACAAATTCCACAGGAGTTTGTCCGGATATGCCTGGATAAAACCAGAAGTATCCGGTTGTGTTTTGGCTAAAGGAATTTCAATTATTGTGAATGCCTCTGTGTTTGTGTTTTCGGGATATTTTCGATGGACTTTATTGTTTTGAATGTTTTTATTAGAGAACATTTAATTTTGTACCGTAGAAACACTAATTGTTCCACATGGAGACACCATATCTACACATTCGTATTTTCTAGGGAGAAAGCTAGAGGAACTGTGGCAAAAAACATCATATTTCTGTTTGTATAGATGACATTTTAAGCACTTGCCTAACAAAAAGACTTTGCTTTCCTGCAAAACCATCTTTACTGTGATTTTCTCGGTCCATTGCATACAAATTCTACACCATTTTGTCCGTTATATGACTTGATGAAACCAGGAATATCCGGTTGTGTTTTGGCTAACTCAATCCCAGAAATTCCTACAGACTCTGTTTATGTGCTTTCCGGATATTATCAACGGACTTTATTGTTATGAATGATTTTATCATGGAACATTTCATTTTGTGCTGGGAAACACTAATTGTTACCACATGGAGACACTAGTTCTATATATTCGTATTTTCTAGGCAGAAAGGTAGAGGAACTGCGGCCAACAACATGACATTTCTGTTTGTATAGATGACATTTTATGCACTTGCCTTAAAAAAAGACTTTGCTTTTCTCCAAAACCATTATTACTGAGATTTTCTCGATGCATTGCATAAGGATTCCACACCACTTTGTCCGGATATGACTGGATGAAACCAGAAATATCCGGTTGTGTTTTCGCTAAGTCAATGCAAAATATTGCTACACACTCTGTGTTTGTGTTTTTTGGATATTATCAATGGACTTTATTGTGTTGAATGTTTTTTATCAGGGAACATTTAATTTTGTGCTGGGAAAGACTAATTTGTTCCACATGTAGATACCAGCTCTATACGTTCGTAATTTCTAGGGAGAAAGCTAGAGGAACTATGGCAAACAAACATCATATTTCTGTTTTTATAGATGACATTTTATGCACTTGCCTAATGAAAAGACTTGCTTTTCTCCTAAACCACTTTTACTGTGATTTTCTCAGTCCATTGCATACGAATTCCACACCACTTTGTCCGGATGTGACTGGATGAAACCAGAAATATCCGGTTGTGTTTTCGCTAAGTCAATGCAAAATATTGCTACACACTCTGTGTTTGTGTTTTTTGGATATTATCTATGGACTTTATTGTTTTGAATGTTTTTATCAGGGACCATTTCATTTTGACCGTAGAAACACTAATTGGTTCCACATTAGACACCAGCACTACATATTCAAATTTACTGGGAGAAAGCTTGAGGAACTGCGGCAAACAAACAAGATATTTCTGTTTGTATAGATGACATTTTATGCACTTGCCTAACAAAAAGACTTTTCTTTTCTCCAAAACCATTTTTACTGTGATGTTTTCGGTCTGTTACATACGAATTCCACACGACTTTGTCTGGGTATGCCTGGATGGAAGCAGAAATATCCGGTTCTGTTTTGGCTAACACAATCCGAAATATTGTGAAAGCCTCTGTGTTTGGGTTTTCCGGATATTATCAATGGACATTATTGTTTTGAATGTTTCTGATAAGGGAACATTTAATTCTGTACCGTAGAAACATTAAGTGGTTCCGCATGGAGACACCAGCTCTACACATTCATATTTTTTAGGGAGAAAGATACCGGAACTGCGGCAAACAAACATGACATTTCTGTTTGTATGAATGACATTATTTGCAATTGCCGAAGGAAAAGACATTGCTTTTCTCCAAAACCATTTTTACTGTGATTTTCTCTGTCCATTGCGTTTGAATTCCACACCACCACTTTGTCGGGATATGACTGGATGAAACCAGAAATATCCGGTTGTGTTTTTGCTAACTCAGTCCCAGATTGCTATAGCCTCTGTGTTTCTGTTTACCGGATATTATCAACGGACTGTATTGTGTTGAATGTTTTTTATCAGGGAACATTTCATTTTGTGCTACGAAAGACTACTTGGTTCCACAAGGTGACACCAGCTCTACACATTCGTAATTTCTGGGGAGAAAGCTAGAGGAACTACCACAAACAAACATCATATTTCTTTTTGTGTAGATGACATTTTATGCACTTGCCTATGGAAAACATTTTGCTTTTCTCCAAAAATTTTTTCCTGTGATTATCTCGGTCCTTGGCATATGAATTCCACACCACTTTGTCCGGATGACTGGACCAGAAATATCCGGTTGTGTTTTGGCTAACTCAATCCCAAATATTTTGAAAGCCTCTGTGTTTGTGTTTCTGGATATTATCGATGGGCTTTATTGTTTTGAATGTTTTTATCAGGTAACACTTAATTTTGTGCTGGGAAACACTAATTGGTTACACATGGAGACACCATCTCTACACATTCGTATTTTCTAGGGAGTAAGCTAGAGGAACTGCGGCAAACAAACATGATATATCTGTTTGTATAGATGACATTTTATGCACTTGCCTAATGAAAAGACTTTGCTTTTCTCCAAAACCATTTTTACTGTGATTTTCTCGGTCCATTGCATACGAATTCCACACCACGTTGCCGCATATGACTGGATGAAACCCGAAATATCTAGTTTTTTTTTTTCTAGTTGAATCCCAGATATTGCTACAACCTGCGTTGGTGTTTTCCGGATATTATCAATGGACTTTATGGTTTTGAATGTTTTTTTTTCAGGGAACATTTAATTTTGTACTGGGAAACACTAGTTGATTCCACATGGAGACACCAGCTCTACACATTTGTATTTTCTAGGGAGAAAGCTAGAGGAACTGCGGCCAACAAACATGATATTTCTGTTTGTATAGATGACATTTTATTCACTTCCCTACTGAAAACACTTTGCTTTTCTCCAGAATCACTTTTACTGTGATTATCTGGTCCATGGCATATGAATTCCACACCACTTTGTGCGGATATGACTGGATGAAACCAGAAATGTCCGGTTGTGTTTTCGCTAACTGAATCCCAGATATTGCTACAGGCTCTGTGTTCCTGCTTTCCAGATATTATCAGTGGACTTTATTGTTTTGAATGTTTTTATCAGGGAAAATTTATTTTGGACTTTACATCACTAATTGGTTCCACTATGAGACCCCTGCTCTACACATTCGTATTTTCTAGGGAGAAAGCTAGTGGAACTGTGGCAAACAAACATGATATTTCTGTTTGTATGCATGACATTTTATGCACTGGCCTGACGAAAAGACATTGCATTTCTCCAAAATTATTTTTACTGTGATATTCTCATTCCATTGCATACGAATTCCACACCAGTTTGAGCGGATATGACCGGATGAAACCAGAAATATCCAGTTGTGTTTTGGCTAACTGAATCCCAGATATTGCTACAGCCTCTATGTTTGCGTTTTCAGGATATTCCCAATGGACTTAATTGTTTTAAATGTTTTTATCCGGGAACATTTAATTTTGTACCGTAGAAACACTAATTGTTTCAACATGGAGACACCAGCTCTACACATTTGTATTTTCTAGGGAGAAAGCTAGAGGAACTGTGGCAAACCAAGATGATATCTCTGTTTGTGTATATGACATTTTATGCACTTGCCTAACGAAAAGATTTTGCTTTTCCCCAAAACCATTTTTACTGTCATTTTCTCAGTCCATTGCATACGAATTTCACACCACTTTATCCAGACATGACAGGATGAAACTAGAAATATCCCGTTGTGCTTTGGCTATCTCAACCGGAAATATTGTGAAAGACTATGTGTTTGTGTTTTCTGGATATTATCAACGGACTTTATTGTTTTCAATGTTTTTTATCAGGGAACATTTATTTTTGTGCTGGGAAATACTAGTTGATTCCACATGGGGACACCAGCTCTACACATTCGTATTTTCTAGGGAAAAAGCTAGAGGAATTGTGGCAAACAAACATGATATTTCTGTTTGTATAGATGACATTTTATGCACTTTCTGAAGGAGAAGACAATGCTTTTCTCCAAAAGCATTTTACTGTGATTTTCTTGGTTCAATGCATACGAATTCCACACCAGTTTGTCCGGACATGACTGGATGAAACCAGTAATATCCTATTGTGTTTTGGATAACTAAATCCCAGATATTGCGACTGACCCTGTGTTTGTGTTTTCTGGATATTATCAGTGGACTTTATTGTTTTGAATGTGTTTTATCAGGGAACATTTAATTTTGTACCATGGAAACACTAATTGGTTCCACATGGAGACTCCAGCTCTACACATTCGTATTTTCTAGGGAGAAAGCTAGAGGAACTGCAGCAAACAAACATAATATTTCTGTTTGTATAGATGACATTTTATGCACTTGCCTAATGAAAAGACTTACTTTCCTCCAAAACCATTTTTACTGTGATTTTCTCGGTCCATTGCATACGAATTCCACACCACTTTGTCCGGATATGACTGGATGAAACCAGAATATCCGGTTTTGTTTTGGCTAACTCAATCCCAGATATTGCGACAACCTCTCTGTGTTTTCTGGATATTATCGATGGACTTTATGGTTTTGAATGTTTTTTATCAGGGAACAATGAATTTTGTGCTTAGAAACACTATGGGTTCCACACGGAGACACCCGCTCTACACATTCATATTTTCTATGGAGAAAGCTAGAGGAACTGCGGCAAACAAACATGATATTTCTGTTTGTATCCATGACATTTTATGCACTTTCCTAAGGAAAAGACTTTGCTTTCCCCCAAAACTATCATTCCTGTGATTTCCCTGGTCTATTGCATACGAATTCCACACCACTTTGTCCGGATATGACTGGATGAAACCCGAAATATTCGGATTTTCTGGCTAACTCAATCCCAGATATTGTGACAGCCTCTGTGTTTGTGTTTTCTGGATATTATCGATGGACTTTATTGTTTTGAATATTTTTCATCAGGGAATATTTACTTTTGTGCTTGGAAACACTAATTGGTTCCACATGGAGACACCAGCTCTACACATTCGTATTTTCTAGGGAGAAAGCTAGAATAAGTGCGGCAAACAAACATGATATTTCTTTTGTATACATGAATTTATGCACTTACCTAAAGAAAAGACTTTTCTTTCCTCCAAAACCATTTTTACTGTGATTTTCTCAGTTCATTGCATACGAATTCCACACCACTTTGTCCTTATATGACTGGAGGAAAGCCAAAATATCCAGTTGTGTTTTTGCTAACTCAATCCCCGATATGGCTACCGCTTCTGTGTTTGTGTTTTCCGGATACTATCGACGGACTTTATTGTTATGAATGTTCTTATTCAAAGAATATTTAATTTTGTGTTGGGAAACCTTAATTGCTTCCACATTGAGACTCCAGCTCTACAGATTCGAATTTTCTAGGGAGAAAGCTGGAGGAACTTCTTCAAACAAAGATAATATTACTGTTTTTTAAAATGACATTTTATGCACTTGCCTTACGAAATGACTTTGCTTTTCTCCAAAACCGATTTTACTGTGATTTTCTCATCCATTGCATACGAATTACACACCACTTTGTCCGGATATGACTGGAAGAAACCAGAACTGTCCGGATGTGTTTTGTCTAACTCAATCCCAGATATTGCGACAGCCTCTCTGTTCGTGCTTGCTGGATATTATTGACGGACTTTATTGTTTTGAATGTTTTTCATCAGGGAATATTTACTTTTGTGCTTGGAAACATTAATTGGTTCCACATGGAGACACCAGCTCTACACATTCAAATTTTCTAGGCAGAAAGCTAGAGGAACTGCGGCAAACAAACATGATATTTCTGTTTATATAGGTGATATTTTATACACTTGCCTAACGAAAAGACTTTGCTTTCCTCCAAAACCATCTTTACTGTGATTTCCTCGGTCTATTGCTTACAAATTCCACACCACTTTGTCCGGATTGGACTGGATGAAACCAGAAGTATCCGGTGTGTTTTGGCGAACTCAATCCCAGATATTGCGACAGCCTCTCTGTTTTTTTTCTGGATATAATGGATGGACTTTATTGTTTTGAAAGTTTTTTTTTTTTCAGGGAACATTTAATTTTATGCTTGGAAGCACTAATTGGTTCCACATGGAGACACCAGCTCTATGCATTCATATTTTCTAGGCAGAAAGCTAGAGGAACTGCGTCAAACAAACAGGATATTTCTGTTTATATAGGTGACATTCTATGCACTTGCCTAACCAAAAGACTTTGCTTTTCTCACAAACCATTTTTACAGTGATTTTCTCGGTCATTGCATACGAATTCCAAACCACTTTGTCAGGATATGACTGGATGAAAGCAGAAATATCTGGTTGTGTTTTGGCTAACTCAACCCCAGAGGTTGCGACAACTTCTGTGTTTGTGTTTTCTGGATATTATCGATGGACTTTATTTTTTGAATGTTTTTTATCAGGGAACATTTTACTTTGTGCTTGGAAATAAAAATTGGTTCCACATTGAGGCACCAGCTCTACACATTCGTATTTTCTAGGGAGAAAGCTAGAGGAACTGCGGCAAACAAACATAATATTTCTGTTTGTATAGATGACATTTTATGCACATGCCTAACGAAAAGACTTCCTTTCCTCCAATGCCATTTTTACTGTGATTTTCTCAGTCCACTGCATACGAATTCCACACCACTTTGTCCGGATATGCCTGGATGAAACCAGAAATATCAGGTTGTGTTTTGGATAACTCAATCCTCGATATGGCTACAACTTCTTTGTTTGTGTTTTCCGCATATTATCGAAGGACTTTATTGTTTTGAATGTTCTTATTCAAAGAACGTTTAATTTTGTGCTTGGAAGCACTTATTGGTTCCATGTGGAGACACCAGCTGTATGCATTCGTATTTTCTAGGGAGAAAGCTAGAGGTACTGCCGCAAACATACATGATATTTCTGTTTACATAGGTGGCATTTTATGCAATTGCCTAACCAAAAGACTTTGCTTTTCTCCAAAACCATTTTTACTGTGATTTTCTCGGTCCATTGCATACGAATTCCACACCACTTTGTCAGTATATGACTGGATGAAAGCAGAAATATTGGGTTTTGTTTTGGCTAACTGAATCCCAGATATTACGACAGCCTCTCTGTTTGTGTTTACCAGATATTATAGATGGACTTTATTGTTTTGAATGTTTTTTATCAGGGAGCATTTAATTTTGAGCTTGGAAACACTATTTGGTTCCTCACGGCGACACCAGCTCAACACATTCGTATTATCTAGGAAGAGAGCTACAGGAACTGCGGCTAGCAAACATGATATTTCTGTTTGTATGCGTGACATTTTATGCACTTCCCTAACGAAAATACTTTCCTTTCATCAAAAACCATTGGTACTGTGATTTTCTGGGTCCATTGCATACGAATTCCACACCACTTTGTCAGGATATGACTGGAGGAAACCAGATATATCCGGTTGTGTTTTGGCTAACTAAATCCTAGATATTGCGACAGCCTCTGGGTTTGTGTTTTCTGGATATTATCGATGGGCTTTATTGTTTTGAATATTTTTTATCAGGGAACATTTAATATTGTGCTTGGAAACACTAATTGGTTCCACATGGAGACACCAGATCTACACATTCGTATTTTCTAGAGAGAAAGCTAGAAGAATTGCGTCAAACAAACCTGATATTTCTGTTTATATAGGTGACATTTTATGCACGTGCCTAACGAAAAGATTCCTTTCCTCCAAAACCATTTTTACTGTGATTTTCTTGGTCAATTGCAAATGAATTCCACACCACTTTGTCCAGATAGGACTGGATGAAACCAGAAATATCCGGTTGTGTTTTGGCTAACTCAATCCCAGATATTGCGACAGCCTCTGGGTTTGTGTTTTCTGGATATTATCGATGGGCTTTATTGTTTTGAATATTTTTTATCAGGGAACATTTAATATTGTGCTTGGAAGCACTAATTGGTTCCACATGGAGACACCAGCTGTATGCATTCGTATTTTCTAGGGAGAAAGCTAGAGGAACTGCGTCAAACAAACATGATATTTCTGTTTATATAGGTGACATTTTATGCACTTGCCTAAGCAAATGACTTTGCTTTTCTCCAAAACCATTTTTACAGTGATTTTCTCGGTCCATTGCATACGAATTCCACACCACTTTGTCCACGTATGACTGGATGAAAGCAGAAATATCTGGTTGTGTTTTGGCTAACTCAATCCCACATCTTGCGATAGCCTCTGTCTTTGTGTATTCCGGATATTATCGATGGACTTTATTGTTTTGAATGTTTTTTCATCAGGGAACATTTAATTTTGTGCTTGGAAGCACTAATTGATTCCACATGGAGACACCAGCTCTACACATTCGTATTTTCTAGGCAGAAAGCTAGAGCAACTGCGGTAAACAAACATGATATTTCTGTTTGTATAGATGACATTTAATTCACATGCCTAACGAAAAAGCTTTGCTTTTCTCTTAAACCCTCTTTACTGTGAATTTCTCGGTCCATTGCATACGAATTCCACACCAGTTTTTCTGGATATGACTGGATGAGAGCAGAAATATCCGGTTCTGTTTTGGCTAACACAATCGCAGATATTGCTACAGCTTCTGCATTTCTGTTTTCTTGATATTATCGATGGACTTTATAGTTTTGAATGTATTTATCAGGGAACATTTAATTTTGTGCTTGGAAGCACTAAATGCTTCCACATGGATTCACCAGCTCTACACATTCGTATTTTCTAATGAGAAACCTAGAGGAACTGCGTCAAACAAAGATGATATTTCTGTTTGTGTAGACGACATTTTATGCACTTTCCTAATGAAAAGACTTACTTTCCTCCAAAACCATCTTTACTGGGATTTTCTCGGTCCATTGCATATGAATTCCACACCAGTTTGTCCGGATATGACTGGATGAAACCAGAAATATCTGGCTGAGTTTTGGCTAACTCAATCCCAGATATTGCGAGAGACTCTGTGTTTGTGTTTTCCGGAAATTATTGATGGACTTTAATGTTTTGATTGTTTTTTTTATCAGAGAACGTTTAATTTTTTGCTGGGAAACACTAATTGGTTCCACATGGAAACAGCAGCTCTACACATTCGAATTTTCTAGGGAGAAAGCTAGAGGAACAGCTCCAAACAAACATAATATTTCTGTTTTCATAGATGACATTTTATCCACTTGCCTAACGAAAAGACTTTGCTTTTCTCCAAAACCATTTTTACTGTGATTTTCTCGGTTCATTGCATCCAAATTCCACACCATTTTGTCTGGATAGGACGGGATGAAACCAGAAATATCCAGTTGTGTTTTGACTAACTCAATCCCAGATATTGCGACAGCCTCTCTGTTTGTGTTTACTGGATATTTTAGATGGACTTTATGGTTTTGAATGTTTTTTTATCAGGGAACATTTAATTTTGTGCTTGGAAACACTAATGGGTTCCACATGGAGACACCAGCAATACACATTCGTATATTCCAGGAAGAAATCTAGAGGAACTGCGGAAACAATCATGATATTTCTGTTTGTATACATGACATTTGATGAACTTTCCTAACAAAAGGACATTGCTTTTCTCCAAAACCGTTTTTACTCTGATTTTCTTGTTCCATGGCATATGAATTCCACACCAGTTTGTCCAGATATGACTGGATGAAAGCAGAAATATCTGGTTCTATTTTGGCTAACTCAATCCCACAGATTGCGACAGCCTCTGTGTTTGTGTTTTCTGGATATTATCGATGGACTTTATTTTTTGAATGTTTTTATCAGGGAACATTTTACTTTGTGCTTGGAAATAAAAATTGGTTCCACATTGAGGCACCAGCTCTACACATTTGTATTTTCTAGGAGGGAGCTAGAAGAACTGCGGCAAACAAACATAATATTTCTGTTTGTATACATGACATTTATGCACATGCCTAACGAAAAGACTTCCTTTCCTCCAATGACATTTTTAATGTGATTTTCTCATTCCATTGCCAATGAATTCCACAACATTTTGTCCAGATATGACTGGATGAAACCAGAAATATTCAGTTGTGTTTTGGCTAACTCAATCCCCGATATTGCTGCAACTGCTGTGTTTGTGTTTTCCGGCATTTATCGATGAACTTTATTGTTTTGATGTTCTTTATCAAAGAACATTTAATTTTGGGCTGAGAAACACTAATTGCTTCCACATTGAGACACCAGCTCTACACATTCGAATTTTCTAGGTAGAAAGCTAGAGGAACTGCGACAATCAAACCTTATATTTCTGTTTGTATAGATGACAATTAATGCAATTGTGTAACGAAAAGACTTTGCTTTCCTCCAAAACCATCTTTACTGTGATTTTCTGGGTGCATTGCATACGAATTCCATGCCACTTTGTCCGGATATGACTGGATGAAAGCAGAAATATCCGGTTCTGTTTTAGCTAACTCAATCCCAGATATTGCGACAGACTCTCTGTTGGTGTTTTCTTGATATTATTGGTGGACTTTATTGTTTTCAATGTTTTTTTATCAGGGAATATTTAATTTTGTGCTTGGAAACAGTAATTGGTTCCACATGGAGACACCTGCTCTACACATTCGTATATTCTAGGGAGAAAGCTAGAGGAACTGAGGCAAACAAACATAATATTTATGCTTGTAATGATATCATTTTATGCAATCGCCTATCGAAAAGTCTTTGCTTTTCTCCAAAATCATTTTTACTGTGAATTTCTCGGTCCATTGCATAGGAATTCCACACCACTTTTTCCGGATATGACTGGATGAAAGCAGAAATATCTGGTTGTGTATTGGCTAACTCAATCCCAGAGAAAAAGACTGCCTCTCTGTTTGTGTTTTCCGGATATTATCAACGGACTTTATTGTTTTGAATATTTTTTATCAGGGAACATTTAATTTTGTGCATGGAAACACTAATTGGTTCCACATGGAGACACAAGCTCTACAAATTCGTATTTTCTTGTGAGACAGCTAGAGGAACTGCGGCAAACAAGCATGATATTTTTGTTTGTATAGATGACAATTTATGCACTTGCCTAACGAAAAGACTTTGCTTTCCTTCACAAGCATCTTTACTGTGATTTTCACGGTCCATTGCATGCGAATTCCAGACAACATTGTCCAGATATGACTGGATGAAAGCAGAAATATCGTTTGTTTTGGCTAACTCAACCCATGATATTGCTACAGCTACTGTGTTTGTGTTTTCTGGATATTATCGATGGACTTTATTGTTTTGAATGTTGTTTATCAGAGATCATTTAATTTTGACTTCGAAGCAAAATTGGTTCCACATGGAGACACCAGCTCTACACCTTCTTTTATTCAAGGAAGAAAGCTAGAGGAACTGTGGCAAACAAACATGATATTTCTCTTTATATAGGTGACATTTTATCACTTGCCTATCGAATAGACTTCCTTTTCTCCAAAATCATTTTTACTGTGATTTTCTCGGTCCTTTGCATATGAATTCCACACCACTTTGTTTGGATATGACTGCATGAAACCAGAAATATCTGGTTGTCTTTTGGCTAACTCAATCCCAGATATTGTGCAAGCTTCTTTTTTTGTGTTTTCTGGATATTATAGATGGACTATATAGTTGTGAATGTTTTTATCAGGTAACATTTAATTTTGACCTGGAAGCACTAATTGGTTCCACGTGGAGACACCAGCTCTACACATCTGTATATTCTAGGAAGAAAGCTAAAGGAACTGTGGAAAACAAACATGATATTTCTCTTTGTATAGATGACATTTTATGCACTTGCCTAATGAAAGTATTTTGCTTTCCTCCAAAACCATCTTTACTGTGATTTTCTCGGACCATTGCATACCAATTCCACACCACTTTGTCTGGATATCACTGGATGAAAGCAGAAATATCTGGTTCTGTTTTGGCTAACTCACCCGGAGATTGCGATAGCCTCTCTGTTCGTGTTTTCCGGATGTTATCGACGGACTTTATTGTTTTGAATGTTTTTTATCAGGGAACATTTAATTTTGTGCTTGGAAACACTAATTGGTTCCACATGGAGACACCAGCTCTGCATATTCCTAGTGTGTACGGAGAAAGCTAAAGGAACTGCGGGAATCAAACATGTCATTTCTGATTGTATAGATTACATTTTATGCACTTGCCTAACGAAAAGACTTTGCTTTTCCCCAAAACCATTTTTACTGTGATTTTCTCAGTAAATTGCATATGAATTCCACAACACTTTGTCTGGATATGAATGGATGAAAGCAGAAATATCCGGTTCTGTTTTGGTTAACTCAATCCCAGATATTGCACAAGTGTCTGCATTTGTGTTTTCTGGATATTATCGATGGAATTTATTGTTTTGAATGTTTTTTTTAGCAGGGAACATTTAATTTTGTGCTTGGAAGCACTAATTGGTTCTATATGGAGACACCAGCTCTACACATTCGTATTTTCTAGGGTGAGGGCTAGAGGAACTGTGGCAAACAAACGTGATATTTCTGTTTGTATAGATGACATTTTATGCACTTTCCTAATGAAAATACTTTGCTTTCCTCCAAAACCATTTTTACTGTGATTTTCTAGTCCTTTGCATATGAATTCCACACCACTTTGTCCAGATATGACTGGATGATATCAGAAATATCCTGTTGTATTTTGACTAACTCAATCAGAGATATTCCGAAAGCCTGTGTTTTTGTTTTCCGGATAAAATCGAAAGACTTTATTGTTTTAAATATTTTTTATCAGGGAACATTTTCTTTTGTGCTCGGAAACACTAATTTGTTCCACATGGAGACAACAGCTCTACGCTTTCGTATTTTCTAGGGAGAAAGCTAGAGGAACTGCGGCAAACAAACAGGATATTTCTGTTTGTATAGATGACATTTTATGAACTTGCCTAGCGAAAAGACATTGCTTTTCTCCAAAACCATTTTTACTGTGATTTTCTCGGTCCATTGCATACGAATTCCATACCACTTTGTACGGATATGACTGGATGAAACCAGAAATATCTGGTTGGGTTTTGGCTATCTCAATGGCAGATATTGTCACAGTCACTGTGTTTGTGTTTTTTGGATATTATCGATGGACTTCATTGTTTTGAATGTTTTTTTAATAAGGAACATTTAATGTTGTGTTTGGAAACACTAATTGCTTCCACATATAGAAACCAGCTCTGCACAATTGTATTTTCTAGGGAGAAAGCTATAGGAACTGCAGCAAACAAACCTGATATTTCTGTTTGTATAGAGTACATTTTATGTATTTGCCTAACGAAAAGACTTTGCTTTTCTCCAAAACATATTTTAGTTTGATTATCTCGGTCGATTGCTTTCGAACTCCACACCACTTTGTGGGGATATGACTGGATGAAACCAGAAATATCCGGTTGTGTTTTGGCTAACTCAATCCCACATATTGTGACAGCCTCTGTGTTTTGTTTTTTTTTTTTCTGGATATTATCGATGGACTTTATTGCTTTGATGTTTTTTTCAGGGAACATTTAATTTTGTACTGAAAAATTCAAATTGGTTCCACATGGAGACACCAGCTCTACATATTTGTATTTTCTCGGGAGAAAGCCAGAGGAACTGAGGGAAACAAACATGATATTTCTGTTTGTATAGATGACATTTTATGCAGTTGCCTAATGAAAAGACTTTGCTTTCTCCAAAACCATTTTAACTGTGATTTTCTCGGTCCATTGCATACGAGTGCCACACCACTTCATCCGGATAAGACTGGATGAAACCAGAAATATCCGGTTGTGTTTTGGCTATGTCAATCCCAGATATTTCAACAGTCTCTGTATTTTTTTTCTGGATATTATCAATGGAATTTATTGTTTTGAATGTTTTACATCAGGGAACATTTAATTTAGTGCTTGCAAACAGTAATTGGTTCCACATGGAGACACCAGCTCTACACATTCATATTTTGTAAGGAGAAAGCTAGAGGACCTGTATCAAACAAACATGATATTTCTTTTTGTATAGATGACATTTTATTCACTTTCCTAGCGAAAAGAATTTGCTTTTCTCCAAAACCATTTTCACTGTGATTTTCTCGGTCCATTGCACACGAATTCCATACCACTTCATCAGGATATGACTGGATGAAAACAGAAATATCCGATTGTGTTTTGGCTATGTCAATCCCATTACTGCGACAGCCTCTATGATTTTTTTCTGGATATTATCGATGGAATTTATTGTTTTGAATGTTTTTATCAAGGAATATTTAATTTTGTGCTTGGGAACACTAATTGGTTCCACATGTAGACACCAGCTCTACACATTCGTATTTTCTAGGGTGAAAGCTAGAGGAACTGCGGAAAACAAACATGATTTTTCTGTTTGTATAGATGATATTTCATGCACTTGCCTAATGAAAAGATTTGCTTTTCTCGAAAACGATTTTTATTGTGATGTTCCCTGTCCATTGTATACGAATTGCACACCACTTTGTCCGGATATGAGTGGTTGAAACCACAAATATCCCTTTGTGTTTTGCCTAACTCAATATCAGATATTGCGACAGCCCCTGTGTTGGTGTTTTCTGGATATTATCGATAGACTTTATTGTTTTGAATGTTTTTTATCAGAGAACATTAAATTTTTTGCTTGGAAGCACTAATTGCTTCCACATGGAGACACCAGCTCTACACATTTGTATTTTGTAGGGAGAAAGCTAGAGGAACTGTGGCAAACATCATGATATTTCTGTTTGTATAGGTGCCATTTTATGCACTTTCCTAATGAGAAGGTTTTGCTTTTCTCCAAAACCATTTTTACTGTCATGTTCCCGGTGCATTGCATACAAATTCCACACCAGTTTGTCCGGCTATGAATGGATGAAACCAGAGATATCCGGTTGTGTTTTGTCTAACTCAATCCCAGATATTGCGACAGCCTCTGTGTTTCTTTTTTCTGGATATTACCGATGGACTTTATTGTTTTAAACGTTTTTTTATCAGGGAACTTTTAATTTTGTGCTTGGAAACAGTAATTGGTTCCACATGGAGACACCAGCTCAACACATTCATATTTTGTAGGCAGAAAGCTGGAGGAACTGTGACAAAAAAAAAACATGATATGTCTGTTTGTATAGATGATATTATATGCACTTTCCTAACGAAAAGACTTTGCTTTTCTCAAAAACCATTTTCACTGTGATTTTTTCAGTGCATTGCATACGAATTCCACACCAGCTTGTCCTGATATGAGTGGGTGAAACCAGAAATATCCAGTTTTGTTTTGGCTAACTCAATCCCACATATTTTGTCGGCCTCTGTTTTTGTGATTTCAGATATTATCAACGGACTTTATTGTTTTGAATGTTTTTTTATTAGGGAACGTTTAATTTTGTGCTTGGAAACTCTAATTAGTTCCTCAAGGAGACACCAGCTTGACACATTCGTATTTTGTAGCGAGAAAGCTAGAGGAACTGCGGCAAACAAACATGATATTTCTGTTTGTATAGATGACATTTTATGCACTTGCCTAACGAAAATACTTTACTTTTCTCCATAACCATTTTTACTGTGATGTTCCTGGTCTATTTCGTATGAATTCCACATTACTTTGTCCGCATATGAGTGAATGAAATCAGAAATATCCGGTTGTGATTTGGCTAACTCAATTCCGGATATTGCTACAGCCTCTGTGTTTGTGTTTTGTGGATATTATCGACGGACGTTATTGTTTTGAATGTTTTTTATCAGGGAACATTTAAATTTGTGCTTGGAAACACTAACTTGTTCCACATGGAGACACCTGCTCCACACATTCATATTTTTAAGGAAGAAATCTAGAGGAACTGTGGCAAAATACATGATAATTCTGTTTGTATAGATGACATTTTATGCACTTGCCTAACGAATAGACTTTGCTTTTTTTCCAAAACCATTTTCACCGTGATGTTCCCAGTCCATTGCATATGAATTCCACACCACTTTGTCCGGATATGACTGGATGAAACCAGAAATATCCCCTTGTGTTTTGGCTAACTCAGTCCCACATATTGCAACATCCTCTATGTTTGTGTTTTCTGGATATTATCGACGGACTTTATTGTTTTGAATATTTTTTATCTGGGAACATTTAATTTTGTGCTTGGAAACACTAATTGGTTCCACATGGAGACACCAGCTCTACACATTCGTATTTTCTAGGGAGAAAGCGAGAGGAACTGTGGCAAACAAACATGATATTTCTGTTTGTATAGGTGACATTTTATGCACTTGCCTAACAAAAAGACTTTGCTTTTCTCCAAAACCATTTTTACTGATTTTGTCTGTGCTCATTATATACGAATTCCACAGAACTTTGTCCGAAATTGAGTGGATGAAACCAGAAATATCCGGTTGTTTTTTGGCTAACTCAATCCCAGATATTGCGACAGCGTCTATGTTTGTGTTTTCTGGATATTATCGATGGATTTTATTGTTTTGAATATTTTTATCAGGGAACATTTAAGTTTGTGCTTATAAACACTAATTGGTTCCACATGGAGACACCCCCTCTACACATTCGTATTTCGTAGGGAGAAAGCTAGAGGAACTTCGGAGAACAAACATGATATTACTGTTTGTATAGATGACATGTTATGCACTTCCCTTACAAACAGACTTTGCTTTCCTCCAAAACCATTTTTACTGTGATTTTCTCGGTCCATTGCATACGAATTCCACACCACTTTGTGTGGATATGAGTGCTTGAAACGAGAAATATCCGGGTTTTTTTGGCTAACTCAATTCCGGATATTGCTACATCCTCTGTGTTCGTGTTTTCCAAATGTATCGTCGGACTTTGTTGTTTTGAATGTTTTTTATCAGGGAACATTTAATTTTGTGCTTGGAAACACTAATTGGTTCCACTTGGAGACACCAACTCTACACATTCATATTTTCTAGGCAGAAAGCTAGAGGAACTGCGGCAAACAAACATGATATTTCTGTTTGTATAGGTGCCATTTTATGCACTTGCCTAATGAAAAGCCTTTGCTTTTCTCCAAAACCATTTTTACTGTGATTGTTTGTTTCCATTGTATAGTAATTCCACACCACTTTGTCCGGATATTACTGGATCAAACTAGAAATATCCAATTTTGTTTTGGCTAACTCACTTCTACATATTGTGACGGCCTCTATTTTTGTGTTTTCCGGATATTATCAACGAACTTTATTTTTTTTTTTGAAATTTTTTTTTATCAGGGAACACTTAATTTTGTGCTTGGAAACATGAATTGTTTTCACATGGAGACAGGAGCTTTACACATTTGTATTTTGTATGGAGAGAGCTAGAGGAACTGTGGCAAACAAACATGATATTTCTGTTTGTATAGGTGACATTTTATGCACTTGCCTAACGAAATGATTTTGCTTTCCTCTAAAACCATTTTTACTGTGATGTTCCCGGTCCATTTCAAATGAATTCCACACCAGTTTGTCCGGATATGACTGGATGAAAGCAGAAATATCCAGTTGTGTTTTGCCTAACTCAATCCCAGATATCGCCACACAAACAGTGTTTTCTGGATATTATCGATAGACTCTATTTTTTGAATGTTTTTTATCCGGGAGCATTTAATTTTGTGCTTGAAAACACTAATTGGTTCCACATGGAGACACCAGCTCTACACGTTCATATTTTGTAGGGAGAAAGCTAGAGGAACTACGCAAACAAACATGATATTTCTGTTTGTATAGGTGACATTGAAAAGGCACCTGCACAACCTTCTTTTACTATGCCTTTATTATCCATTGTACTAGTGCTATCATTATTTCAATGTAACCTAAAGTGTAACCACGTTAGCTTGTTAGGCAACCATTAGTAAAAAGACTTTATAATATGTATTATGTTAGATGATGAGCTAAGTAATCTAGTAACTATATTAAGTTGATTATTGTATGACCTGAACCGCTGCCCATTCCTGGCACTCTTTATTGTACACGTCCCTTCCCTCCATCTGGCCAGATGTGACCCTACCCTGACCCAGGTCCAGGAATGCAAAGTAATTATCTGTACCTATAGGGTTCAAAGCTTTAGATAACAACCAGCCACTACCCCCGGAGTCAGCAGCTGCAATGCCGGGACTTATCAGAAGTGTCAACTTGATCTACAGCATCCCCTTAACACTTGCTTGTAAGTGATAATAAAAACTCTGTAACAATTAGGCTCAGGGCTTCTCAGAGGGCTTCCTCTCCTGGAGGCACTGAGAGGCCCGAGTTCGAACTCATAATAAAAACGACCCTGCTTATTAGCTTCAACTTTGGTCTCTGGTGGTGTGACTTTCAGGGGACCACGGACTTGGGGGCATAGCAGATCCTGGGGGCTCTTCCGGGATTCGCCGAAGCCCCCCCAGACACCTTGTTGAAGGGTCGTGGAAGGACCGGTCCAGGTGAGTTTGCCGGCATTGTCTTTGTGTAGTCGACTGTGTTATCTGAGTTGCCTATAGGTTCTGTATCTGGGCCTATGAAAAGTCCTGGCGGACGCGCTATAGGACTGTCAGCGGGGCCGTTGGGAGATGTTCCTCGGACCCCATCTGGGACTATCAGTGTAAATTGTAGTCCATCTGGTCGGGCAGAGACTGCCCAACGTGCCTGCGATCTGTATCTGTGTTTCAGTGTGGTTGCTGTTCTGCCGAAGGCTTTCAGTTTGAGACTGTTATTTTTCAGGTTACTGCCTTTGGATGAGAAAAGAGGACAGCCACTCTACATGTTCCTGCTTTGTTCCTTTATCTGACTAACCTAACCCTCCTTCTGAAAAAAAAAATCCCCCCTTTTAACCAGGGATTGTAGGTCCACGATGGGGCAGATGCAGACCACCCCCTCACCATCATAATGGATCATTTCAGAGATGTGAGGAATAGAGCTTCTAATTTAAGCGTGGAAATCAGGAAGGACAAACTCGCCACTCTCTGTAGGTCAGAGTGGCCAGCTTTTGGTGTTGGATGGCCTCCAGAAGGCACTCTCGACCAGTCAGTCATACGAAGGGTTAAAGAGAAAATCTTTCTCTCAGAACCGAATGGCTACCCAGATCAAATCCCCTACATTCTTGTCTGGCAAGATCTAATAAATAATCTGCCGGCCTGGCTGGCACTTTTCCTTCCCGCAGCTAAAATCCTAGCTCTACAGCACACAGGAGCAGGCTAGTCAGGAAGAACCACACCCCCAAGGTAGGCTGCTGCTAAACCCCGAGCCACTAAACCCTCAGCCCCTTCGTACCCTGTCCTGCTCAGACCCCCTAACTCTTGACTCTCTTCCATACCTTCTGCCTCCCCTAAATCCTAGGCCTGCAGAGCCAGTGAACGAGGGAGCATGGACAGCTCCACTGGAGGGAGAGAGGGGAGCAGGGGCTGACTCAGGGGGACCAGCAGAAAGGACGAGGTGTCGAACCCAACGAGCGGCGAGCCCACGGCATCCTGACTCCACTGTGGCCCTACCATTATGAGAAATCGGGCCGCCCGATGGCACCGGGAACCCTAGACTTCAGTATTGGCCCTTCTCCACCAGTGACCTCTATAACTGGAAGACACAAAATGCCCGTTTTTCTGACAATCCCAAAGATTTGATTTCTCTTTTAGATAGTGTTATGTTTACTCACCAGCCCACCTGGGATGACTGCCAACAACTTCTCCGAATCCTGTTTACCACAGAGGAGCGAGAACGAATCCAGTTAGAAGCCAGGAAATTGGTTCCTGATGACGATGGTCAACCCACTGCCAACCCAGATTTAATCAATGATGCTTTTCCTTTGACCAGACCCCCACAAGATGGCTGGGACTACAACACGGCAGAAGGTAGGGGACGGCCACGGGTTTATCGCCAGACTCTAATGGCGGGTCTCCGGGCAGCGGCACGCAAGCCCACTAATTTGGCTAAGGTATATGCAGTTAATCAAGGAAAGACAGAGTCCCCTTCAGGGTATTTAGAAAGATTAATGGAAGCCTTTAGACAGTTCACGCCTATGGACCCAGAGGCCCCCGAAAACCAAGCAGCAGTAGTTATGTCATTTGTAAATCAGGCTGCTCCTGACATTAAAAAGAATTTACAGAAACTAGAAGACCTGGAGGGAAAGAACATTCAGGATTTACTTAGGATTGCTCAGAGAGTTTTTAATAATAGGGATGCCCCCGAAGAAAAGCAGTTGAGGGCAACAGAAAAGATGACGAGAGTACTGGTGGCTGCAGTTCAAGGGAAGCAACCGCAGGAAAATTCCACATGCCCAAAAATACCCTATAAAAATTAGATAAAGACCAGTGTGCCTATTGCAAGGAGATCGGCCATTGGGCTAGAGACTGTCCAAAAAAGAAAAGAGCCAAGCCAGGCCGATGGCAGGAAACACCTTCCACGCAACCCCCTGCTGTACTAGTGACCCAAGATTCTGAAGATTAGGGGGGACGGGGTTCGGGTCCCCTCCCTGAACCCAGGGTAACTCTACAAGTGGAGGGGAATCCTGTCCAGCTTTTAGTAGACACAGGAGCCCAGCACTCAGTTCTCACTAGCCCTAGAGGGAAGCTATCAGCCACCTCTTCTTGGGTGCAAGGAGCCACAGGAATCAAAAAGTACCCATGGACAACTAAAAGAGCTGTGGACTTGGGGACCAACAGAGTGTCCCATTCTTTCTTGGTCATCCCTGAGAGTCCATACCCCCTTCTGGGGAGAGACTTACTAACTAAAATAGGAGCCCAAATTTGCTTCCTACCTGATGGGCCAAAGGTGACGGATTCACACGGTGGACCAGTTTCAGTATTAACTCTGTCCCTGGAAGATGAATACCGCATTCACCAACAACCTGAGGAGCCTGGACAAGAAATTGACAGGTGGGTCCAGTGCTTCCCAGAGGCATGGGCGGAGACTGGGGGAATGGGACTGGCTGCCCACCGACCAGCCATATACATAGAGACAAAACCTGGGGCGGATCCAGTCCGGGTTCGACAATACCCTATGCCCCTAGAAGCAAGAGTGGGAATTACACCCCACATTTGGTGCCTCCTAGACCAGGGAGTTCTGCGACCATGCCAATCGGCCTGGAACACGCCTCTATTGCCAGTGCGTAAGCCCACCATGGGGGACTATCGGCCTGTACAGGACTTGAGGGAGGTTAACAAAAGAACTATTGATATCCACCCAACAGTGCCAAACCCCTACACCCTCCTTAGTGCTCTCAGTCCTGAAAAACAATGGTATACTGTTTTAGATCTAAAAGATGCTTTCTTTAGCTTACCCCTAGCACCTAAGAGCCAAGAACTTTTCGCCTTCGAATGGACGGACCCAGAGAGAGGCATCAATGGACAGCTAACTTGGACACGGCTGCCACAAGGGTTTAAAAACTCTCCCACCCTATTCGATGAGGCTCTTCATGAAGATTTGAGTGAGTACCGACAGACACACCTAAACCTAACCCTCTTACAATATGTAGATGATCTGCTAATAGCAGCACAGACCCTCGAGGAATGCACCCGAGGAACGGAGGACCTCTTGCACACTTTGGGGAGCCTGGGCTATAGAGCATCTGCTAAGAAGGCCCAACTCTGCAAGACTGAGGTAACATACCTGGGGTACCTATTGAAAGGGGGGCAATGATGGCTGACCCCTGGACGCAAAGAGACTGTGCTCCAAATCCCCCAACCGCAATCACAAAGACAAGTTCGGGAGTTTTTGGGGTCAGCCTGCTTCTGCCGATTGTGGATCCCTGGGTTTGCTGAGTTGGCCAAACCCCTCTACCTGATGACAAAAGATCAGCAGCCCTTCCAATGGACAGAGGAGGCTGAAAAAGCCTTTCAGAAGATAAAAACAGCGCTGCTCTTGGCCCTAGCACTGGGACTCCCTGATGCATCCAAGCCTTTTCAACTATTTGTGGACGAGAGCAAGGGGGGAGCTAAGCGAGTTCTGACTCAGCCCATAGGCCCTTGGAAACGGCCCGTAGCATACTTATCAAAGAAACTTGACTCTGTAGCCACCGGATGGCCCCCTTGTCTTAGAATGATAGCAGCTACTGCCCTGATGGTAAAAAATGCAGACAAGCTAACCATGGGGCAAGAACTGCAGGTCACCACACCCCATGCTGTTGAAGGCCTCCTAAAGCAGCCTCCCGACCGATGGCTTAGCAATGCACGGCTAACTCACTACGAAGGGCTATTGCTAAACCCTCTCAGAATTTTCTTTCAGCCACCAACCACCCTAAACCCTGCCTCCCTGTTCCCTGACCCGGATCTGGAAGCTCCACTCCATGATTGTGTCGAGGTATTAGCCCAGGTGCACGGAGTAAGGGAAGATCTACAGGATCACCCCCTGCCCAACACTGAGGTAACCTGGTTTACCGACGGGAGCAGCTTCGTACATCAACGACAGAGGTATGCAGGGGCAGCAGTGGTGTCAGAGACTGAGATAATATGGGCCGAGCCCCTGCCGACAGACACCTTGGCACAGAAAGCGGAACTGATAGCCCTAACCCAAGCTTTAAAACTGGGAAAGGGAAAAAGACTTACGGTCTACACTGATAGCCGGTATGCCTTTGCCACTGCCCATATACATGGGGCTATATATCGTGAAAGAGGTCTCCTGACAGCAGAGGGAAAAACCATAAAGAACAAAGAAGAAATCTTAGCTCTCCTAGCCGTTTTATGGGAGCCAAAAAGATTGGCAATTGTGCATTGCCTGGGCCACCAGAAACCTATAGACCCTGTGTCAAGGGGCAATTATTTCGCTGATCAGACTGCTAAGAAAATAGCTATGTCCCCAATTCAGGCTGTAGTCGTGCAACAACAATTCCCTGATCCAGGACCCAGGAATTTGCCTCCAATGCCCGAGTACACCGAGGAAGACCTGCAATGGGTAAAAACACTCCCTGAGGCACAGCTCCTTGATGGGTGGTGGAGAGACTCTGAATGTTGCATCATACTCCCTGAAAAACTAGGAGAAAGAGTATTACAAAATATCCACCACAGCACTCACCTAGGCACCAGGAGGATACAGGACTTAATGAGACAAACGAAACTACGAATAAAAGAGGCCCCCAGCAAAATTGACCAAATTGTTGTCAAATGTAAAGTCTGTCAACTCACTAATGCAGGAAGGAATGTTCAGAATTCTGGAACAAGACAGCGAGGAGATAAACCAGGAGCCTATTGGGAAGTAGATTTTACTGAGGTAAAGCCAGGAAAGTACGGGTACAAATACTTATTAGTTTTTGTAGATACCTTTTCAGGATGAGTAGAAGCCTTTCCCACTAAGAATGAAACAGCCCAGGTGGTGGCCAAAAAGATACTGGAGGACATCTTACCCAGGTATGGATTTCCAGTAATGATAGGCTCAGACAATGGACCGGCATTTATCTCTAAGGTAAGTCAGGGGTTGGCTTCCATACTTGGGGCGGATTGGAAATTACATTGTGCATACAGGCCCCAAAGTTCAGGACAGGTAGAAAGAATGAACAGAACATTAAAGGAGACTTTAACCAAATTGACCATGGAGACTGGCGCAAACTGGGTAGCCATCCTCCCCTACGCTCTGTATAGGGTTCGCAATTCCCCATACAAACTAGGGCTTACTCCCTATGAAATTTTGTTTGGCAGGCCACCTCCCATTATACCTAATCTTAAAGAAAATCTGATTAAAAATGATGACGATTTTGAACTCCTGTCTTCACTCCAAATCCTGCAGGGGGTCCACAAACAGGTGTGGCAAAAACTGAAAGACCTGTACGAGACAGGGCCTCCTCCGGTGCCCCACAGCTACTGGCCGGGCGACTGGGTGTTCGTGAAGTGCCACCGATGGGAAAACTTGGAACCCAGGTGGAAGGGACCCTTCCAAGTCATCTTGACGACCCCCACTGCCCTCAAGGTAGACAGAGTGTCCTCCTGGGTTCATCACACTCACGCTAAATCAGCGGACCCATTCCAGGACCTCATAGAACCTCTTACATCCAAGTCGATTTGGAGGGTCGACAAAACTTGAGATAAAAGTCACCCCCTGAAGCTTAGATTGCGTCATATCCCACAGGCCACTGATCACCCGAGAAATGAGGCCTGACCTCATAATCCTACTGATTCTGTCTGTTGGGGGGAGAGTGACTTTGGACATCATTCCTCACCAACCTCCACCAGGCTACTGGACCTTGAGTGTGATGGGAAGAGTAATTGACCGCTATAATGGCACAGGACAGCCCACGTTCATCGTAGATCTCTGCACCATGTGGCAGGAAGTGGACACGAGGCTGATCTCCAGGCCCGGAGTTAAAACATTTACCTCACTAGCCGATTGGCATTGGAATCCCGGGGTAAGGTTGGTGGGGTGTGGGCAAACTGGTATAGAGGCCAACTTACAACAAACTAAATGGTATGTCTGTCCTGCAGAAGGCTCCCCAGGCTGTGGGGGGCAGGCGATTATTACTGCCATCACTGGGGATGTGAGACAATAGCCCCACGGTTGACTCCTAGGGACAAAAATCTGGAGATGGCCAGAGTGGGTGGGTCAAGTCCTCAGGTGGGAAAAAGAAACCCAATCCAAATTAAGGTAAAAACATGGCAAAAAATACAGAATTCTCAATGGGTTAAGGGGAAAACATGGGGACTGAGACTATATGTCTCCGGGTCTGACCCAGGCAGTCAGTTTACTGTGGTGGTCTCAAGTGAGCCTCACAATTGGGGTGGGGCCGAATAAGTTCCTTATTCCCGAGCCTGAGCCCTCACCGACCCAAAGACCCAGACCCAACCCAAGTCCTCCTCCCCGGGTAAAAAAGGGCAAGGACCGACCCATTATGACCAGCCCAGGCAAAGGTTCAAAATCAAAAGAGGCACGCAAAGACAGGGCCCGACCTGCCTCAGCCAGTAACAGAAAAATGTCAAAACCCCAACAATCTGGTCCACTGTGGTGACTCTTAAATAGTGCTTATGTGGCCCTGAACGCTTCTTTCCCTAACTTAAATAATTCCTGCTGGCTATGTTATCAGGCCTCGCCACCCTATTATGAGGCGTCAGCCGTGACAGGTCTCTCACTCTCTGGGACAACCCAAGAGGGCTGCCGCTGGCAGAGACAGATGGAATCTGGGACCACCTTACAGGTCGTGCGGGGTCGTGGAACATGCATATCCCCCACGATTTCTGCTGGATCAATGTGTAATCACACTGTCCTCAGCAATGCCTCCCTGTTCTTACCCAGTGCCGGGAAATACGTGGTGGGCCTGTAATGCTTCAGGAGTGACCCCGTGTGTGTCAGGGACAGTGTTACAAAACAATAATAAATGGTGCCTTCTAGTTAGATTGTACCCTCAAATAATATATCATCCCTATAAGGAACTCCTGTCCAGCCTGAGGCCCACCACGTCACTCAGCAGAGTGCCGGGAAGTGGCAACCGGTATAATCACAGTAGCTGGACTGTTAGGGCTGGCAGGGACAGGGTTGGGAGCCACTGCTGTAGCCAGGCAAGTAAACCAGTATTCAGCTCTCCGAATGGCGATAGATGAAGACTTAGCGAGAATTGACCGATCTATCGCGGGCTTAACCAAGTCTCTCAGATCCCTGTCAGAAGTTGTCCTCCAAAATAGGCGAGGACTGGACTTGCTGTTTCTACAGCAGGGAGGACTGTGTGCCGCCTAGGGGGAGGAGTGTTGTTTCTATGCCGACCACACAGGAGTAGTAGAGGACTCCATGGCTAAAGTATGTGAGGGGCTAAAAAAAGAAAACGAAAAAGGGAACAACAAGAGGGATGGTTTAAATCATGGTTTAATTATTCTCCTTGGCTAACAACTTTATTATCAGCTATAACTGGCCCTTTACTTCTGTTAATAATAATCTTAACCATAGGCCCCTGTGTTATCAACAAACTAGTAACATTTGTTAAAGACAGGATAAACACGGTCTAGCTTATTGTGCTGCGGACACAGTACCAACCCTTAGATGAACAGCAATTATAAAGCGTAAGGCCTATAAAAGAGCCAAGATTGGCTCCAAATAAGTCTCATGTGTAAGGGGGGAATGAGAAGGCACCTGCACAACCAGCTTTTACTATGCCTTTAATATCCATTGTACTAGTGCTATCATTATTTCAATGTAACCTAAAGTGTAACCACGTTAGCTTGTTAGGCAACCATTAGTAAAAAGACTTTATAATATGTATTATGTTAGATGATGAGCTAAGTAATCCAGTAACTATATTAAGTTGATTATTGTATGACCTGAACCACTGCCCATTCCTGGCACTCTTTATTGTACACGTCCCTTCCCTCCATCTGGCCAGATGTGACCCTACCCTGACCCAGGTCCAGGAATGTAAAGTAATTATCTGTACCTATAGGGTTCAAACCTTTAGATAACAACCAGCCACTACCCCCGGAGTCAGCAGCTGCAATGCCGGGACTTATCAGAAGTGTCAACTTGATCTACAGCATCCCCTTAACACTTGCTTGTAAGTGATAATAAAAACTCTGTAACAATTAGGCTCAGGGCTTCTCAGAGGGCTTCCTCTCCTGGAGGCACTGAGAGACCCGAGTTCGAACTCGTAATAAAAACGACCCTGCTTATTAGCTTCAACTTTGGTCTCTGGTGGTGTGACTTTCGGGGGACCACGGACTTGGGGGCAAAACAACATTTTATGAACTTGCCTAATGAAAAGACTTTTCTTTTCTCAAAAACCATTTTTACTGTGATGTTCCCGATAAATTGAACATGAATTCCACACCACTTTATCCGGATATGACTGCATGAAACCAGAAATATCCGGTTGTGTTTTGGCTAACTCAATCCCAGATATTGCGACAGCCTCGGTGTTGGTGTTTTCTGGATATTTCCGATGGACTTTATTGTTTTGAATGTTTTTTATCAGGGAACATTTAATTTTGTGCTTGGAAACACTAATTGGTTCCACTTGGAGACACCAGCTCTACACATTCGTATTTTCTAGCGAGAAAGCTAGAGGAACTGCTGCAAACAAACATGATATTTCTGTTTGTATAGGTGACATTTTATGCACTTGCCTAACAAAAAGACTTTGCTTTTCTCCAAAACCATTTTTACTGATTTTGTCTGTGCTCATTATATACGAATTCCACAGACTTTGTCCGAAATTGAGTGGATGAAACCAGAAATACCTGGGTGTCTTTTGGCTAACTCAATCCCAGATATTGCGACAGCGTCTGTGTTTGTGTTTTCTGGATATTATCGATGGATTTTATTGTTTTGAATATTTTTATCAGGGAACATTTAAGTTTGTGCTTATAAACACTAATTGGTTCCACATGGAGACACCCCCTCTACACATTCGTATTTTGTAGGGAGAAAGCTAGAGGAACTTCGGAGAACAAACATGATATTACTGTTTGTATAGATGACATGTTATGCACTTCCCTAACAAAAAGACTTTGCTTTCCTCCAAAACCATTTTTACTGTGATTTTCTCAGTCCATTGCATACGAATTCCACACCACTTTGTGTGGATATGAGTGCTTGAAACGAGAAATATCCAGGTTTTTTTTTTGGCTAACTCAATTCCGGATATTGCTACAACCTCTGTGTTTGTGTTTTCCGAATATATCGTCGGACTTTGTTGTTTTGAATGTTTTTTATCTGGGAACATTAAATTTTGTGCTTGGAAACACTAATTGGTTCCACTTGGAGAAACAAGCTGTACACACTCGTATTTTCTAGGGAGAAAGCTAGAGGAACTGCGGCAAACAAACATGATATTTCTGTTTCTATACGTGATATTTTATGCACTTGCCTAACGAAAAGACTTTGCTTTCCTCCAAAACCATTTTTACTGTGATTGTCTGTGTCCATTATATACGAATTCAACACCACTTTTTAAGGATATGACTGGATGAAACCGGAAATATGCGGATCTGTTTTGACTAACTCTATCCCAGATATTGCTACCGCCTCTGTGTATGTGTATTCCTGATATTATTCACGGAGTTTATTGTTTTGAATGTTTTTTATCAGGGAACATTTAATTTTGTGCTTGGAAACACTAATCGGTTCCACATGGAGACAGCAGCTCTAAACATTCATATATTCTATGAAGAAAGCTAGAGGAACTGCGGCAAACAAACATATTTATGCTTGTATAGATGACATTTTATGCACTTGCCTAACAAAAAGACTTTCCTTTCCTCCAAAACCTTCTTTACTGTGATTTTCTCGGTCCATTGCATACGAATTCCACACCACTTTGTCCGGATATGATGGGATGAAACCGGAAATATCTGGTTTTGTTCTAGCTAACTCAATCCCAGACATTGCTACAGCCTCTATGTTTGTGTTTTCTGGATATTATCAATGGGCTTTATTGTTTTTAATGTTTCTTATCAGGGAACATTTAATTTTGTTCTTGGATACAGTAATTGGTTCCACATAGAGACACCAGCTCTACATATTCGTATTTTCTAGGGTGAATGCTAGAGGAACTGTGGGAAACAAACATGATATTTCTGTTTGTATAGATGACATTTTATGCACTTTTCTAAAGAAAAGACTTTGCTTTTCTGCAAAACAATTTTTCCTGTGATTTTCTTTGTCCATTGCATACAAATTCCACACCATTTTGTCCGGATATGACTGGATAAAACCGGAAATATGCGGATCTGTTTTGACTAACTCTATTCCAGATATTGCTACTGCCTCTGTGTATGTGTATTCCTGATATTTTTCAGGGAGTTTATTGTTTTGAATGTTTTTTATCAGGGAACATTAAATTTTGTGGTTGGATACACTAATTGGTTCCACATGGAGACACCAGATCTACACATTCATATTTTCTAGGGAGAAAGCTAAAGGAACTGCGGCAAACAAACATGATATTTCTGTTTGTATGCATGACATTTTATGCACTTGCCCAATGAAAAGACTTTGCTTTTCTCCAAACCATTTCTACTGTGATATCTCAGTCCATTGCATTAGAATTCCTTACCAGTTTCTCCGGATATGACTGAATGAATCCAAAATATCGGGTTGAGTTTTGGCTAACTCAATCCGAAATATTGTGAAAGCCTCTGTGTTTGTGTTTTCTGGATATAATCGATGGACTTTATTGTTTTGAATGTTTTTATCAGGGAACATTTAATTTTGTACTGTTGAAACACTAATTGGTTCATCATGGGGAAACCAGTTCTACACATTCGTATTTTTCTAGGGAGAAAGCTAGAAGAACTACGCAAACAAACATGATATTTCTGTTTGTATAGATGACATTTTATGCACTTGCCTAACGAAAAGACTTTACTTTTCTCCAAAACCATTTTGCTGTGATTATCTTGATAAACTGCATACGAATTCCGGACCAGTTTTTCCGGATATAATGGATGAAACGGGAAATATCCAGATTGTTTTGGCTAACTCAATCCCAGATATTGCTATAGCCTCTGTGTTTGTGTAATCCTGATATTATCCACCGGCTTTATTGATTTGAATGTTTTTTATCAGGGAACATTTTATTTTGAGCTTGGAAACACTAATTGGTTCAGCATGGGGACACCAGCTCTACACATTTCTACTTTCTAGGGAGAAAGCTAGAGGAATTGCGGCAAACAAACCTGATATTTCCGTTTGTATAGATGACATTTTATGCACTTACCTAAAGAGAAGACTTTGCTTCTCTCCAAACTATTTTTACTGTGATTTTCTCGGTCCATTGCATACGAATTCCACACCACTTTGTCCGGATATGACTGGATGAAACTGGAAATATCCGGTTTTGTTTTGGCTAACTCAATCCTAGATATTGCTACAGCCTCTGTGTTTGTGTTTTGTGGATATTATCAACTGACTTTTTTGTTTTTAATGTTTCTTATCAGGGAACATTTAATTTTGTTCTTGGATACAGTAATTGCTTCCACATGGAGCACCAGCTCTACGTATTCGTATTTTCTAGGGAGAATGCTAGAGGGTCTGTGGGAAACAAACATGATATTTCTGTTTCTATAGATGACATTTTATGCACTTGCCTAACGAAAAGACTTTGCTTTTCTGCAAAACCATTTTTACTGTGATTTTCTTGGTCCATTGCGTACGAATTCCACACCAGTTTGTCTGGATATGATTGTATGAAACCGGAAATATCCGGATCTGTTTTGGCTAACTCAATCCCAGGTATTGCTACTGCCTCTGTGTATGTGTTTTCTGGATATTATCAACGAACATTATTGTTTTGAATGTTTTTTTATCAGAGAACATTTAATTTTGTGCTTAGAAACACTAATTGGTTCCACATGGAGACACCAGCTCTACACATTCGTATTTTCTAGGGAGAAAGCTAGAGGAACTGCGACAAACATACATGATATTTCTGTTTGTATAGATGATATATTATGCAGTTGCCTAAGGAAAAGACTTTGCTTTTCTCCAAAACCATTTTTACTGTGATCTCTCGGTTCTTTGCATAAGAATTCCACACCACGTTGTCCGGATATGTCTGGATGAAACTGGAAATATCTGGTTGTATTTTGGCTAACCCAAGGCACGATATTGTGAAAGCCTCTGTGTTTGTGTTTTCTGGATATTATTGATGGACTTTATTGTTTTGAATGTTTTTATCAGGGAACATTCAATTTTGTACCTTAGAAACACTAATTGGTTTATCATGGGGACACCAGCTTAAGGTATCCGTATGTTCTAGGGAGAAAGGTAGAGGAACTGCAGCAAACAAACATGATATTTCTGTTTGTATCGATGACATTTTTGCACTTACCTAAAGAAAAGACATAGCTTCTCTCCGAACTATTTTTACTGTGATTTTCTTGATCCATTGCATACAAATTCCATACCAGTTAGTCCTGATATGACTGGATGAATCCGGAAATATCGGGTTTTGTTTTGGCTAACTCAACCCCAGAATTTGCTACAGCCTCTGTGTTTGTGTTTTATGGATATTATCAATGGGCTTTATTGTTTTAATGTTTCTTATCAGGGAACATTTAATTTTATTGTTGGATACAGTAATTGGTTCCACATGGAGACACCAGCTCTACGTATTCGTATTTTCTAAGGAGAATGCTAGAGGGACTGTGGGAAACAAACGTGATATATCTGTTTGTATAGATGACATTTTATGCACTTGCCTAACGAAAAGACTTTGCTTTTCTCCAAAACCGTTTTTCTGTGATTATCTCGATAAACTGCATACGAATTCCAGACCAGTTTGTCCGGATATGACTGGATGAAACCGGAAATACCCGGTTTTGTTTTGGGTAATTCAATCACAGATATTACTACAGCCTCTGTGTTTGATTTTTCTGGATACTATCAATGGCCTTTATTGTTTTGAATGCTTCTTATTGGGGAATATTTTATTTTGAGCTTGGATACAGTATTTGGTTCCACATGGTGACACCAGCTCCACATATTCGTATTTTCTATGGAGAAAGCTAGATGAACTGCAGCAAACAAATATGATATTTCTGTTTGTATAGATGACATTTTATGCACTTGCCTAAAGAAAAGACTTTGCTTTTCTCAAAAACCATTTTTACTGTGATTTTCTCGGTACACTGCATATGAATTCCACACAAGTTTGTCTGGATATGACTGGATGAAACCGGAAATATCCGGTTGTTTTTTGGTTAACTCAATCCCAGATATTGCTACAGGCTCTATGTTTGTTTTTTCTGGAAACTATCAATGGACTTTATTGTTTTGAATGCCATTTATCGGGGAACATTTAATTTTGAGTTTGGATACAGTAATTGATTCCACATGGAGACACCAGCTCCACATATTCGTATTTTCTAGGTAGAAAGCTAGAGGAACTGTGGCAAACAAACATGATATTTCTATTTGTAGAGATGACATTTTATGCACTCGCCTAACGAGAAGACTTTGCTTTTCTCCAAAACCATTTGTACTGTGATTTTCTCGGTCCATTGCATACGAATTCCACACCAGTTTGTACAGATATGATAGGATGAAACCAGAAATATCCGGTTGTGTTTTGGCTAACTCAATCCGAAATACTTTGAAAGCCTCTGTGTTTGTGTTTTCTGGATATTATCGACGGACTTTATTGTTTTGAAAGTTTTTATCAGGGAACATTTAATTTTGTTCCGTTGAATCACTAATAGGTTCATCATGGGGGCACCAGCTTACACATTCGTATTTTCTAGGGAGAAAGCTAGAGGAACTGCGGCAAACAAACATGATGTTTCTGTTTGTATAGATGACATTTTATGCACTTTCCTAACGAAAAGACTTTGCTTTTCTCCAATACCATTTTTACTGTGATTTTCTCGGTCCATTGCATACGAATTCCACAGGAGTTTGTCCGGATATGACTGAATGAAACCAGAAACATGCAGTTGTGTTTTGGCTAACTCAATCCCAGATATTGGTACAGCCTCTGTGTTTGTTTTTTCTGGATACTATCAATGGACTTTATTGTTTTGAATGTTTTTATCGGGGAATATTAAATTTTGTCCCCTTGAAACACTAATTGGTTCATCATGGCGACACCACCTCTACACATTCGTATATTCTAGGGAGAAATCTAGAGGAGCTGCGGCAAACAAACATGATATTTCTGTTTGTATTGATGACATTTTATGCACTTGCCTAACGAAAAGACTTTGCTTTTCTCAAAAACTATTTCTACTGAGAATTTCTCGGTCCATTGCATACGAATTCCACAGTAATTTGTCCGGATATGACTGGAGGAAACCAGAAATATCTGATTGTGTTTTGGCTAACTCAATCCCAGATATTGCTACAGCCTTTAGTTTGTTTTTTCTGGAAACTATCAATGGACTTTATTGTTTTGAATGCTTTTTATCGGGGAATATTTAATTTTGAGCTTGGATACAGTAATTGGTTCCACATGGAGACACCAGCTCCACATATTCGTATTTTCTAGGTAGAAAGCTAGAGGAACTGTGGCAAACAAAGATGATATTTCTGTTTGTGTAGATAACATTTTATGCACTTGCCTAACGAAAAGACTTTAATTTTCTCCAAAACCATTTTCACTGTGATTTTCTCAGTCCATTGAATACAAATTCCACAAAAGCTTACCGGATATGACTGGATGAAACCCAAAATATCCGGTTGTGCTTTGGCTAACTCAATACGAAATGTTGTGAAAGGCTCTGTATTTGTTTTTTCTGGATATTATCGAGGTACTTATTGTTTTGTATGTTTTCATCAGGGAACATTCAATTTTGTACCGTTGAAACACTAATTGGTTCATTATGGGAACACCATCTCTACACATTTGTATTTTCTAGGGAGAAAGCTAGAGGAACTGCGACAAACAAACATGATATTTCTGTTTGTATAGATGACATTTTATGCACTTGCCTAACGAAACGACTTTGCTTATCTCCAAAACCATTTGTACTGTGATTTTCTCCGTCCATTGCCTACCAATTCCACAACCTTTTCTCCGGATATGACTGGATTAAAACAGAAATATTCGGTTGTGTTTTGGCTAACTCAATCCCAGATATTGCTACAGCCTCTGTGTTTGTTTTTTCTGGATACTATCAATGGACTTTATTGTTTTGAATATTTTTATGGGAACATTTTATTTTGAGCTAGGATACAGTAATTGTTTCCACATGGAGACACAAGCTCTACATATTCCTATTTTCTAGGGAGAAAGCTAGAAGAACTGCAGCAAACAAACATGATATTTCTGTTTGTATAGATGACATTTTATGCGCTTGCCTAACGAAAAGACTGCTTTTCTCCACAACCATTTGTACTGTGATTTTCTCGGTCCATTGCATACCAATTCCAAACCACTTTTTCCTGATATCACTGGATGAAACCCGAAATATCCGGTTGTGTTTTGGCTAACTCAATGCGAAATAATGCTACAGCCTCTGTGTTTGTGTTTTCTAGATATTATCAATGGACTTTATTGTTTTGAATGTTTTTTATCGGGGAACATTTTATTTTCAGCTTGGATACAGTAATTGGTTGCACTTGGAGACACCAGCTCTACACATTCGTATTTTCTAGGGAGAAAGCTAGAGAAACTGCAGTAAAGAAACTTGACATTTCTGTTTGTATCGATGATATTTTATGCACTTGCCCAATGAAATCACTTTGCTTTTCTCCAAAACCATTTGTACTCTGATTTTCTCGGTCCATTGCATACGAATTCTAAAGAACTTTTTCCGGATATGACTGGAAGAAAGCAGAAATATCTGGTTGTGTTTTGGCTTACTCAATCCCAGATATTTCTACAGCCTCGGTGTCTGTGTTTTCCGGATATTATCCATGGACTTTATTGTTTTGAATGTTTTTTTTTTATCAGGGAACGTATTATTTTGAGCTAGGATACAGTAATTGGTTCCACATGGAGACACCAGTGCTACATATTCGTATTTTCTAGGGAGAAAGCCTGAGGAACTGCGGCAAACAAACATGACATTTCTGTTTGTATCGATGATATTTTATGCACTTGCCTAACGAAACGACTTTGCTTTTCTCAAAAACAATTTTTACTGTGATTTTCTCGGTCCATTGCATACGAATTCCACACCAGTGTGTCCTGATATGACTGGATGGAACCAGAATTATCGGGTTCTGTTTTGAGTAACTCATTCCCAGATTTTGCTACAGCCTCTGTGTTTATGCTTTCCGGATACTATCCATTGACTTCATTGTTTTGAATATTTTATATCAGCGAATATTCAATTTTGTGCTTGAAAACACTAATTGGTTCCACATGGAGCCACCCGCTCTACACATTCCTATTTTCTAGGGAGAAAGCTAGAGGAACTGCAACAAACAAACATGATATTTCTGTTTTTATTGATGACATTTTATGCACTTTCCTAACGAAAAGACTTTGCTTTTCTCCAAAACTATTTTTACTGTGATTTTCTCGGTCCATTGCATACGAATTCCACACCAATTTGTCCGCATATGACTGGATGAAACCGGAAATATCCGGTTGTGTTTTGGCTAACTCAATCCCAGATATTTCTACAGCCTCTGTGTTTGTGTTTTCCGGATATTATCCACGGCCTTTATTGTTTTGAATGTTTTTTTTATCAAGGAACATTTAATTTTGTGCTTGGAAACACTAATTGGTTCCACATGGAGACACCAGCTCTACACATTCATATTTCCTACGGAGAACGCTAGAGGAACTACGGCAAACAAACATGATATTTCTGTTTGTATAGATGACATTTTATGCACTTGCCTAACGAAAAGACTTTGCTTTTCTCAAAAACCATTTTTACTGTGATTTTCTCGGTCCATTGCATACGAATTCCACACCAGTGTGTCCTGATATGACTGGATGGAACCAGAAATATCCGGTTCTCTTTTGGCTAACTCATTCCCAGATTTTGCTACAGCCTCTGTGTTTGTGCTTTCCGGATATTATCCATTGACTTCATTGTTTTGAATATTTTATATCAGGGAATATTCAATTTTGTGCTTGGAAACACTAATTGGTTCCACATGGAGCCACCAGCTCTACACATTCCTATTTTCTAGGGAGAAAGCTAGAGGAACTGTGGCAAACAAACATGATAATTCTGTTTGTATCGATGACATTTTATGCACTTTCCTAACGAAAAGAATTTGCTTTTCTCCAAAACCATTTTTACTGTGATTTTCTCAGTCCATTGCACACGAATTCCATACCAGTTTGTCCGGATATGACTGGATGAAAACGCATATATCCGGTTTTGTTTTGGCTAACTCAATACCAGATATTGCTACAGCCTCTGTGTTTTTTTTTTTTCTGGATATTATCAATGGACTTTATTGTTTTGAATGGTTTTTATCGGGGAATATTTTATTTTGAGCTTGGATTCAGTAATTGGTTCCACATGGAGACACCAGCTCTACACATTCGTATTGTCTAGGCAGAAAGCTAGAGGAACTGTGGCAAACAAACGTAATGTTTTGGTTTCTATAGATGACATTTTATGCACTTGCCTATAAAGACTTTGCTTTTCTCCAAAAACATGTTTACTCTGGTTTTCTTGGTCCATTTCATACGAATTCCACACCATTTTATCCGGATATGACTGGATGAAACCAGAAATATCGGGTTGTGTTTTGGCTCACTAAATCCGAAATATTGCTCCAGTTCTGTGTTTTTGTTTTCTGGATATAATCAACGGATTTTATTGGTTTGAATGTTTTTATCAGGGAACATTTAATTTTGTACCTTAGAAACACTAATGGGTTCATCATGGGAAAACCAGCTCTACAGATTCTTATTTTCTAGGGAGAAAGCTAGAGGAACTGTGGCAAACAATCATGATATCTATGTTTGTATCGATGACATTTCATGCAATTGCCTAATGAAAAGACTTTGCTCTTCTCCAAAACCATTTTCACTCTGATTTTATCGGTCCATTGCATACGAATTCCACACCAGTTTGTCCGGAAATGACAGGATAAAAAGAGAAATATCTGGTTGTGTTTTGGCTAACTCAATCCCAGATATTGGTACAGCCTCTGTGTTTGTGTATTCCTGATATTATCAACGGACTTTATTGTTTTCAATGTTTTTTATCAGGGAACATTTAATTTTGTACCGTTGAAACACGAATTGGTTACACATGGAGACACCATCTCTACACATTCATATTTTCTAGGTAGAAACCTAGAGGAACTGCGGCAAACAAACATGATATTTCTCTTTCTATAGATGACATTTTATGCACTTGCCTAAGGAAAAGACTTTGCTTTTCTCCAAAACCATTTGTACTGTGATTTTCTTAGTCCATTGCATACGAATTCCACATCAGTTTGTCCGGGCATGACTGGATGAAACCAAAATTATCTGGTTGTGTTTTGGCTAACTCAATCCGAAATAATTCTACAGCCTCTGTGTTTGTGTATTCCTAATATTATCCACAGACTTTATTTTTTTTGAATGCTTTTTATCACGGAACATTGAATTTTGTGCTTGGAAACACTAACTGCTTCCACATGGAGACACCAGCTCTACACATTCCTATTTTCTACGGAGAAAGCTAGAGGAACTGTGGCAAACAAACATGATATTTTCCTTTGTATAGATGACATTTTATGTACTTTCCTAACGAAAAGACTTTGCTTTTCTCCAAAACCTTTTTTACTGTCATTTTCAAACTCCATTGCATGGGAATTCCACACCAGTTTGTCCGGATATTACTGTATGAAACAGGAAATATCCGGTATTGATTTGGCTAACTCAATCCCAAATATTGTTACCGCCTCTGTATTTGCGTATTCCTGATATTAACTAGAGACTTTATTGTTTTAAATATTTTTTATTACGGAACATTTAATTTTGTGATGCAAAACACTAATAATTTCCACATGGAGACACCAGCTCTACACATTCGTATTTTCTACGCAGAAATCTAGAGGAACTACGGCAAACAAACATGATATTTCTGTTTGTATAGATGACATTTTATGCACTTTCCTAACGAAAAGACTTTGCTTTTCTCCAAAACCCTTTTTACTGTGATTTTCTCGGTCCATTGTATACGAATTCCACACCAGTTTGTCCGGATATGACTTGATGTACCACAAATATCTGGTTGTGTTTTGGCTAACTCAATCCGAAATATTGTGAAAGCCTCAGTGTTTGTGATTTCTATTTATTATCGATGGACTTTATTGTTTTGAATGTTTTTATCAGGGAGCATTTAATTTTGTATCGTTGAAACACTAATTGGTTCATCATGGGTACACCAGCTCTACACATTCGTATTTTCTAGGGAGAAAGCTAGAGGAACTGCGGCAAACAAACATGATATTTGTGTTTGTCTATATGCCATTTTATGCACTTGCCTAACGAAAAGACATTGCTTTTCTCCAAAACCATTTTTACTCTGATTTTGTCGGTCCATTGCATACGAATTCCACACCAGTTTGTCCGGATATGACTGGATGAAACCGGAAATGTCCGGTTTTGTTTTGGCTAACTTAATCCCAGATATTGCTACAGCCTCTGAGTTTGTGCATTCCTCATATTATCCACGGACTTTATTGTTTTGAATGTTTGTTATCAGGGAACATTTAATTTTGTACCGTTGTAACACTAATTGGTTCATAATAGGGACACAAGCTCTACACATTCGTATTTTCTAGGGAGAAAGCTAGAGGAACTGCAACAAACAAACATGATATTTCTGTTTGTATAGATGACATTTTATGTACTTGCCTAACGAAAAGTTTTGCTTTTCTCCAAAACCATTTTTACTGTGATTTTCTCGGTGCATTGCATATGGATTCCACACCAGTTTGTCTGGATATGACTGGATCAAACCAGAAATATCCGGTTGTGTTTTGGCTAACTCAATCCCAGATATTGTTACAGCCTCTGTGTTTGTATATTCCTGATATTATCCACGGACTTTATTGTTTTGAATGTTTGTTATCAGGGAACATTTAATTTTGTACCGTTGTAACACTAATTGGTTCATAATAGGGACACAAGCTCTACACATTCGTATTTTCTACGGAGAAAGCTAGAGGAACTGCAACAAACAAACATGATATTTCTGTTTGTATAGATGACATTTTATGTACTTGCCTAACGAAAAGTTTTGCTTTTCTCCAAAACCATTTTTACTGTGATTTTCTCGGTGCATTGCATATGGATTCCACACCAGTTTGTCTGGATATGACTGGATCAAACCAGAAATATCCGGTTGTGTTTTGGCTAACTCAATCCCAGATATTGCTACAGCCTCTGTGTTTGTGTATTCCTGATATTATCCACGGACTTTATTGTTTTGAATGTTTTTTATCAGGGAACATTTAATTTTGTATCGTTGAAACACTAATTGGTTCATCATGGGGACACCAGCTCTACACATTCTATTTCCTATGGAGAAAACTAGAGGAACTATGCAAACAAACATGATATTTCTGTTTGTATAGAAGACATTTTATGCACTTGCCTAACGAAAAGACTTTGCTTTCCTGCAAAACCATCTTTACTGTTATTTTCTCTGTACACTTCATACGAATTCCACACCACTTTGTCCAGATATCACTGGATGAAACCAGAAATATACGGTTGTGTTTTAGCTAACTGAATCCGAAATATTGTGAAAGCCTCTGTGTTTGTGTTTTCTGGATATTATCAACGGACTTTATTTTTTTTTTCTTTTTTTAAACTTTTATTTAATGAATATAAATTTCTAGTGTACAGCTTATGGATTACAATGGCTTCCCCCTCCCATAACTTCCCTCCCACCCGCAAACCTCCCCTCTCCCGCTCCCTCTCCCCTTCCATTTGCATCAAGATTCATTTCCATTCTCTTTATATATAGAAGATCAAGTTAGTATATATGAAGTAAATGTTTCAACAGTTCGCACCCACATAGAAACACAAAGTGAAACATACTGTTTGAGTACTAGTTATAGCATTATATCACAGTTTACAGCACATTAAGGACAGAGATCCCACATGAGGAGCTAGTGCACAGTGGCTCCTGTTGTTGACCCAACAAATTGACACTCTAGTTTATGGCGCCAGTAACCATCCTAGGCTGTCATCATGAGTTGCCAAGGCTATGGAAGCCTTCCAAGTTTAACAACTCTGATCATATTTAGACAAGGTCATAAAAGACAGAGTGAGGATAGTAACCAATGATCCTAAGAGTGGCATTTACCAGGTTTGAACAATTGCACAGCATTAAGTGGGGAAGAGGACCATCAGTACACACAGGTTGGGAGTAGAGCCATTGGTGGTAGAGTAGAGGTTATGATTACAAAGGAATGAGGCCCAAGTGCACTAGACAGGGCCTAGAATAAAGGACAGAGTCATTATTAGAGGAGCTAAGAAAGGTGCTGTCTAAGCTACAATTAAGTTTTCTGATTGAGAGGCAAACAGAACCTGATAGAAGGGGCTTGATAATAATCTGGTGGGCTTTAGGCCTTGTAAATTCAGAGGCCCAGACCTATCTATCTCTTCACATGGGGTATATCCTAAGAGAGGTGTGAACCTCCTAGGGGAAGGCACTCTGTTGACTTTCATTACTTGGCTGGGCAGGGAGGAGAGCTGGCCAGGTAAAGGCAGGGGGCATCTCTAACAAGAAATTTACAGCTCTGCCTACAATGTTGCTGACCCTACTTGAACAAACCCTCAGCTTCAGTGGTCACTTTGGAAGTTGGGCTGAGTGAAGGGCTTTTCAGCTTAGAGCCAATAAGATCTGTGGCTCTGACCTGGGCATCCTTCGACTCCAGGGCAGGTCCATTTCCAGTGATCAAACTCTTGGCAGAGCTACCAAGGCACTTCACAAGCTGACTTCAGCAGAAGCCCAGGCTTACCACATGGAAAGCAACTGCAGTGGACTGGCCTGTGGGGTCTCCAGCTGTATACATTCATATTTTCTAGGGAGAAAGCTAGAGGAACTGCGGCAAACAAACATGATATTTCTGTTTGTATCGATGACATTTTATGCACTTGCCTAACGAAGACTTTGCTTTTCTCCAAAACCATTTATACTGTGATTTTCTCGGTGCATTGCATACGAATTCCACACAACTTTGTCCGGATATGACTGGATGAAACAAGAAACAACCGGTTGTTTTTTGGCTAATTCAATCCAAAATATTTTGAAAGCCTCTGTGTTTGTGTTATCTGGATATTATCCACGGACTTTATTGTTTTGAATGTTTTTATCAGGGAACATTTAAATTTGTATCGTTGAAACACTAATTGGTTCATCATGGGGACACCAGCTCTACACATTCGTATTTTCTAGGGAGAAAGCTAGAGAAATTGCGGCAAACAAACATGATATTTCTGTTTGTCTAGATGACATTTGATGCACTTGCCTAACGAAAAGACTTTGCTTTTCTCCAAAACCATTTTTACTGTGAATTTCTCGGTCCATTGCATACGAATTCCACACCACTTTTTCCGGATATCACTGGATGAAAGCGGAAATATCCGGTTTTGTTTTGCTAACTCAATCCGAGATATTGCTACAGCCTCTATGTTTGTTTTTTCTCGATATTATCCACACACTTTATTGCCTTGAATGCTTTTTATCGGGGAACATTTTATTTTGAGCTTGGATGAAATAATTGGTTCATCATGGGAGCACCAGCTCTACACATTCGTATTTTCTAGGGAGAAAGCTAGAGGAACTGCGGCAAACAAACATGATATTTGTGTTTGTCTATATGCCATTTTATGCACTTGCCTAACGAAAAGACATTGCTTTTCTCCAAAACCATTTTTACTCTGATTTTGTCGGTCCATTGCATACGAATTCCACACCAGTTTGTCCGGATATGACTGGATGAAACCGGAAATATCCGGTTGTGTTTTGGCTAACTTAATCCCAGATATTGCTACAGCCTCTGAGTTTGTGCATTCCTCATATTATCCACGGACTTTATTGTTTTGAATGTTTGTTATCAGGGAACATTTAATTTTGTACCGTTGTAACACTAATTGGTTCATAATAGGGACACAAGCTCTACACATTCGTATTTTCTAGGGAGAAAGCTAGAGGAACTGCAACAAACAAACATGATATTTCTGTTTGTATAGATGACATTTTATGTACTTGCCTAACGAAAAGTTTTGCTTTTCTCCAAAACCATTTATACTGTGATTTTCTCGGTGCATTGCATACGAATTCCACACAACTTTGTCCGGATATGACTGGATGAAACAAGAAACAACCGGTTGTTTTTTGGCTAATTCAATCCAAAATATTTTGAAAGCCTCTGTGTTTGTGTTATCTGGATATTATCCACGGACTTTATTGTTTTGAATGTTTTTATCAGGGAACATTTAAATTTGTATCGTTGAAACACTAATTGGTTCATCATGGGGACACCAGCTCTACACATTCGTATTTTCTAGGGAGAAAGCTAGAGAAATTGCGGCAAACAAACATGATATTTCTGTTTGTCTAGATGACATTTTATGCACTTGCCTAACGAAAAGACTTTGCTTTTCTCCAAAACCATTTTTACTGTGAATTTCTCGGTCCATTGCATACGAATTCCACACCACTTTTTCCGGATATCACTGGATGAAAGCGGAAATATCCGGTTTTGTTTTGCTAACTCAATCCAAGATATTGCTACAGCCTCTATGTTTGTTTTTTCTCGATATTATCCACACACTTTATTGCCTTGAATGTTTTTTATCGGGGAACATTTTATTTTGAGCTTGGATGAAATGATTGGTTCATCATGGGAGCACCATCTCTACACATTCGTATTTTCTAGGGAGAAAGCTAGAGGAACTGCGGCAAACAAACATGATATTTGTGTTTGTCTATATGCCATTTTATGCACTTGCCTAACGAAAAGACATTGCTTTTCTCCAAAACCATTTTTACTCTGATTTTGTCGGTCCATTGCATACGAATTCCACACCAGTTTGTCCGGATATGACTGGATGAAACCGGAAATGTCCGGTTTTGTTTTGGCTAACTTAATCCCAGATATTGCTACAGCCTCTGAGTTTGTGCATTCCTCATATTATCCACGGACTTTATTGTTTTGAATGTTTGTTATCAGGGAACATTTAATTTTGTACCGTTGTAACACTAATTGGTTCATAATAGGGACACAAGCTCTACACATTCGTATTTTCTAGGGAGAAAGCTAGAGGAACTGCAACAAACAAACATGATATTTCTGTTTGTATAGATGACATTTTATGTACTTGCCTAACGAAAAGTTTTGCTTTTCTCCAAAACCATTTTTACTGTGATTTTCTCGGTGCATTGCATATGGATTCCACACCAGTTTGTCTGGATATGACTGGATCAAACCAGAAATATCCGGTTGTGTTTTGGCTAACTCAATCCCAGATATTGCTACAGCCTCTGTGTTTGTGTATTCCTGATATTATCCACGGACTTTATTGTTTTGAATGTTTTTTATCAGGGAACATTTAATTTTGTATCGTTGAAACACTAATTGGTTCATCATGGGGACACCAGCTCTACACATTCTATTTCCTATGGAGAAAACTAGAGGAACTATGCAAACAAACATGATATTTCTGTTTGTATAGAAGACATTTTATGCACTTGCCTAACGAAAAGACTTTGCTTTCCTGCAAAACCATCTTTACTGTTATTTTCTCGGTACACTTCATACGAATTCCACACCACTTTGTCCGGATATCACTGGATGAAACCAGAAATATACGGTTGTGTTTTAGCTAACTGAATCCGAAATATTGTGAAAGCCTCTGTGTTTGTGTTTTCTGGATATTATCAACGGACTTTATTTTTTTTTCTTTTTTTAAACTTTTATTTAATGAATATAAATTTCTAGTGTACAGCTTATGGATTACAATGGCTTCCCCCTCCCATAACTTCCCTCCCACCCGCAAACCTCCCCTCTCCCGCTCCCTCTCCCCTTCCATTTGCATCAAGATTCATTTCCATTCTCTTTATATATAGAAGATCAAGTTAGTATATATGAAGTAAATGTTTCAACAGTTCGCACCCACATAGAAACACAAAGTGAAACATACTGTTTGAGTACTAGTTATAGCATTATATCACAGTTTACAGCACATTAAGGACAGAGATCCCACATGAGGAGCTAGTGCACAGTGGCTCCTGTTGTTGACCCAACAAATTGACACTCTAGTTTATGGCGCCAGTAACCATCCTAGGCTGTCATCATGAGTTGCCAAGGCTATGGAAGCCTTCCAAGTTTAACAACTCTGATCATATTTAGACAAGGTCATAAAAGACAGAGTGAGGATAGTAACCAATGATCCTAAGAGTGGCATTTACCAGGTTTGAACAATTGCACAGCATTAAGTGGGGAAGAGGACCATCAGTACACACAGGTTGGGAGTAGAGCCATTGGTGGTAGAGTAGAGGTTATGATTACAAAGGAATGAGGCCCAAGTGCACTAGACAGGGCCTAGAATAAAGGACAGAGTCATTATTAGAGGAGCTAAGAAAGGTGCTGTCTAAGCTACAATTAAGTTTTCTGATTGAGAGGCAAACAGAACCTGATAGAAGGGGCTTGATAATAATCTGGTGGGCTTTAGGCCTTGTAAATTCAGAGGCCCAGACCTATCTATCTCTTCACATGGGGTATATCCTAAGAGAGGTGTGAACCTCCTAGGGGAAGGCACTCTGTTGACTTTCATTACTTGGCTGGGCAGGGAGGAGAGCTGGCCAGGTAAAGGCAGGGGGCATCTCTAACAAGAAATTTACAGTTCTGCCTACAATGTTGCTGACCCTACTTGAACAAACCCTCAGCTGCAGTGGTCACTTTGGAAGTTGGGCTGAGTGAAGGGCTTTTCAGCTTAGAGCCAATAAGATCTGTGGCTCTGACCTGGGCATCCTTCGACTCCAGGGCAGGTCCATTTCCAGTGATCAAACTCTTGGCAGAGCTACCAAGGCACTTCACAAGCTGACTTCAGCAGAAGCCCAGGCTTACCACATGGAAAGCAACTGCAGTGGACTGGCCTGTGGGGTCTCCAGCTGTATACATTCATATTTTCTAGGGAGAAAGCTAGAGGAACTGCAGCGAACAAACATGATATTTCTGTTTGTATCGATGACATTTTATGCACTTGCCTAACGAAGACTATGCTTTTCTCCACAACCAATTTTACTGTGATTTTCTCGGTCCATTGTATACGAGTTCCACACCCCTTTGTCCGGATATGACGGGATGAAACCGGAAATATCCGGTTTTGTTTTGGCTAACTCAATGCCAGATATTGCTACAGCCTCTGTGTTTGTGTATTCCTGATATTATCCACGGACTTTATTGATTTGAATATTTTTATGCGGGAATATTTAATTTTGTCCTTGGAATCACTAATTGGTTCCACATGGAGACACCAGCTCTATACATTCGTATTTCCTAGGGAGAAAGCTAAAGGAACTGAGACAAACAAACATGATATTTCTGTGTGTATACATGACATTTGATGCAATTGCCTAACGAAAAGACTTTGCTATTCTCCAAAACCATTTTTACTGTGATTTTCTCAGTCCATTGCATACGAATTGCACAGTGCGTTGTCAGGATATCATGGGATGAAACTGGAAATATTCGGTTCTGTTTTGGCTAACTCAATCCCAGATATTGCTACAGCCTCTATGTTTGTGTTTTCTGGATATTATCCACGGACTTTATTATTTTGAATGTTTTGATCGGGGAATATTTTGTTTTGAGCTTGGATACAGTAATTGGTTCCACATGGAGACACCAGCTCTATATATTCGTATTTTCTAGGGAGAAAGCTAGAGGAACTGCGGCAAACAAACATGATATTTCTGTTTGTATTGAAGATATTATATGCACTTGCCTAACGAAAAGACTTTGCTTTTCTCCAAAACCATTTTACTGAGATTTTCTAGTTCCATTGTATATGAATTCCACACCAGTTTGTCATGATATGACTGGATGAAACCAGAAATATCCGGTTGTGTTTTGGCTAACTCAATCCAAAATATTGTGAAAGCCTCCGGGTTTGTGTTTTCTGGAATTTATCGATGTACTTTATTGTTTTGTATGTTTTCATCAGGGAACATTTAATTTTGTGCTTAGAAACACTAATTGTTCCACATGGAGACTCCAGCTCTACACATTCGTATTTTCTACGGAAAAGCTAGAGGAACTGTGGCAAACAAACATGTTATTTCTGTTTGTATAGATGACATTTTATGCACTTGCCTAACGAAAAGACTGCTTTTCTACAAAACCATTTTTACTTGGTTTTCTCAGTCCATTGCATACAAATTCCATACCAGTTTGTCCGGATATGACTGGATGAAAACAGAAATATCCGGTTGTGTTTTGGCTAACTCAATCCCAGATATTTCTACAGCCTCTGTGTTTGTGTATTCTTGATATTATCCACGGACTTTATTGTTTTAAATGTTTTTTTATCAGGGAACACTTAATTTTGTGCTTGGGATCAATAATTGGTTCAACAGGCAGACACCAGCTATACACATTCGTATTTTCTAGGGAGAAAGCTAGAGGAACTGCGGCAAACGAACATGATATTTCTGTTTGTATAGATGACATTTTATGCACTTGCCTAACGAAAAGACTTTGCTATTCTCCAAAACCATTTTTCCTGTGATTTTTCTCGGTCCATTGCATACGAATTCCACACCAGTTTGTGCGGATATGACTGGATGAACAAAGAAATATCCGGTTGTGTTTTGGCTAACTCAATCCCAGATATTGCTACAGCCTCTATGTTTGTGTTTTCTGGATATTATCCACGGACTTTATTATTTTGAATGTTTTTATCGGGGAATATTTTTTTGATCTTAGATACACTAATAGGTTCCACATGGAGACACCAGCTCTATATATTCGTATTTTCTAGGGAAAAAGCTAGAGGAACTGCGGCAAACAAACATGATATTTCTGTTTGTATCGATGACATTTTATGCACTTGCCTAATGAAAATACATTGCTTTTCTCCAAAACCATTTTTACTGTAATTTTCTCGGTCCATTGCATATGAATTCCACACCAGTTTGTTCGGATATGACTAGATGAAAATGGAAATATCCAGCTGTCTTTTCGGTAACTCAATCCGAAATATTGTGAAAGCCTCTGTGTTTGTGTTTTCTGGATAGTATCAATGGACTTTATTGTTTTCAATGTTTTCATCCGGGAACAGTTAATTTTGTACTGTTGAAAGACTAATTTGTTCATCATGGGAACACCAGCTCTACACATTCGTATATTCGAGGGAGAAAGCTAGAGGAACTACGGCAAACAAACATCATATTTCTGTTTCTATCGATGACATTTTATGCACTTGCCTAGCAAAAAGACTTTGCTTTTCTCAAAAACCAATTTTACTGTGCTTTTCTCGGTTTATTGCATGCCAATTCCACATCACTTTGTCTGGATATGACTGGATGAAACAGGAAATATCCCATTTTGTTTTGTCTTACTCAATCCCAGATATTGCTACAGCCTTTGTGTTTGTGTTTTCAGGATATTATCAACGGACTTTCTTGTTTTGAATGTTTTTTATCGGGGAACATTTAATTTTGAGCTTAGGTACACTAATTGGTTCCACATGGAGACACCAGCTCTACATATTTGTATTTTCTAGCGGGAAAGCTAGAGGAACTGCGACAAACAAACATGATATTTCTGTTTGTTTACATGACATTTTATGCACTTGCCTAATGAGAAGACTTTGCTTTTCCCCAAAACCATTTTTACTGTGATTTTCTCAGTCCATTACATACGAATTCCTCACCAGTTTGTCTGGATATAACTGGATGAAATCAGAAATATCCGGTTGTGTTTTGGCTAACTCAATCCGAAATATTGTGAAAGTTTATATGTTTGTGTTTTCTGGATATTATCGATGGACTTTATTGTTTTGAATGTTTTTATCAGGGAACATTTATTTTTCTACAATAGAAACACTAATTGTTTCACATGGAGACACCAGCTCTACACATTTGTATTTTATAGGGAGAAACCTAGAGGAACTGCGGCAAACAAACATGATATTTCTGTTTGTCTATATGATATTTTATGCACTTGCCTAACGAAAAGACATTGCTTTTCTCCAAAACCATTTTTACTCTGATTTTCTCGGTCCATTGCATACGAATTCCACACCAGTTTGTCTGGATATGACTGGATGAAACGAGAAATATCCGGTTTTTCTTTGACTAACACAATTCGAAATATTATGAAAGTTTCTGTGTTTGTGTTTTCTGGATTTTATCGATGGACTTTATTGTTTTGAATATTTTTATCAGGGAACAATTTTCTTTGTACCGTAGAAACACTAACTTGTTCATCATGGGGATACCAGCTCTACACATTCGTATTTTCGAGGGAGAAATGTAGAGGAACTGCTTCAAACAAACATGATATTTCTGTTTGTATAGATGACATTTGATGCACTTGCCTAACGAAAAGACTTTGCTTTTCTCCAAAATCATTTTTACTGTGATTTTCTCTGTCCATTGCATACGAATTGCACACCTGTGTCCGGATATGACTGGATGAAACCAGAAGTATCCGGTTGAGTTTTGGCTAACTCAACGCGAAATATTGTGAAACCCTCTGTGTTTGTGTTTCTGGATATTATCGATGGACTTTATTGTTTTGAGTGTTTTTATCAGGGAACATTTAATTTTGTACCGTAGAAACAGTAATTGGTTTATCATGGGAACCACAGCGATACATATTCCTATTTTCTAGGGCAAAATCTAGAAGAACTGCGGCAAACAAACATGATATTTCGGTTTGTATCGATGACATTTCATGCTCTTGCTATCGAAAAGACTTTCCTGTTCTCCAAAACCATTTTTTCTGTGATTTTCTCAGCACACTGCATATGAATTCCACACCAGTTTGTCAGAATATGACTGGATGAAACCAGAAATATCCGGTTGTGTTTTGGCTAACTCAATCCCAGATATTGCTACAGCCTCTGTGTTTGTGTTTTTCGGATATTATCCACGGACTTTACTGTTTTGAATGTTTTTTATTAGGGAACATTTAATTTTGATCTTAGATACACTAATAGGTCCACATGGAGACACCAGCTCTTCACATTCGTATTCTCTAGGGAAAAAGCTAGAGGAACTGTGACAAACAAACATGATATTTCTGTTTAAATATATGACATTTTATGCACTTGCATAGCGAAAAGACTTTGCTTTTCTCCAAAACCATTTTTACTGTGATTGTCTCATTCCATTGCATACGAATTCTAAACCACTTTTTCCAGATATGACTGGATGAAACCAGAAATATCCAGTTGTGTTTTCGCTAACTCAATCCGAAATATTGTGAAAGACTCTGTGTTTGTGTTTTCTGGATATTATCGATAGAGTTTATTGTTTTGAATGTTTTTATCAGGGAACATTTCATTTTGTACCGTTGAAACACTAATTGGTTCATCATGGGCACACCAGCTCTACACATTCGTATTTTCTATGGAGAAAGCTAGAGGAATTGCGGCAAACAAACATGATATTTCTGTTTGTATAGATGACATTTTATGCACTTGCCTAACAAAAAGACTTTGCTTTTCTCCAAAACCATTTTTACTGTGAATTTCTCGGTCCATTGCATATGAGTTCCACACCAGTTTGTCCGGATATGACTGGATGAAACCAGAAATATCGGGTTGTGTTTTGGCTAACTCAATCCGAAATACTGCTACAGCCTCTGTGTTTGTGTTTTCTGGATATTATCGATAGAGTTTATTGTTTTGAATATTTTTATCAGGGAACTTTTAATTTTGTACCGTTGAAACACTAATTGGTTCATCATGGGGACCCCAGCTCTACACATTCGTATTTTCTAGGAAGAAAGCTAGAGGAACAGCGGCAAAGAAACATGATATTTCTGTTTGTATCGATGCATTTTATGCACTTCCCTAACGAAAAGACTTTACTTTTCTCCAAAACCATTTTTACTCTGATTTTCTCGGTGCATTGCTTAAGAATTCCACACCACTTTGTCCGGATATGACTGGATGAAACCAGAAATACCCGGTTGTGTTTTGGCTAACTCAAAGCGAAATAATGCTACAGACTCTATATTTGTGTATTCGTAATATTATCCACAGAATTTATTGTTATGAATGTTTTTTATCAGGGAACATTTAATTTTGTGCTTGGAAACACTAATTGTTTCCACATGGAGACACCAGCTCTACACATTCGTATTATCTAGGGAGAAAGCTAGAAGAACTGCGGCAAACAAACATGATATTTCTATTTGTATAGATGACATTTTATGCACTTGCCTAATGAAAAGACTTTGCTTTTCTCCAAAACCATGTGTTCTGTGATTTTCTCGGTCCATCGCATATGAATTCAACACCACGTTGTCCAGGTATGACTGAATGAAACCGATATATCCGGTTGTGTTTTGGCTAACTCAATGCGAAATATTGTGAAAGTTTCTGTGTTAGTGTTTGCAAGATATTATCGATGGACTTTATTGTTATGAATGTTTATATCAGGGAACATTTAATTTTGTACCATAGAAACTTAATTGGTTCATCATGGGGACACCAGCTCTACACATTCCTGTTTGCTAGGGAGAAAGCTAGAGGAACTGCGACAAACAAACATGATATTTCTGTTTGTATAGAAGACAATGTATGCACTTGCCCAACAAAAAGACTTTGCTATTCTCCAAAACTGTGTTTACTGTGAAGTTCTCCTTCCATTGCATACGAATTCCACAGCAGTTTGTCCAGATATGACTGGATGAAACCGGAAATATCTGGCTTTGTTTCAGCTAACTCAATCCCAGATATTGCTACAGCCTCTATGTTTGTGTATTCATGATATTATCCACGGTCTTTATTGCTTTGTATTTTTTTTTATCGGGGAACATTTAATTTGTGCTTGGAAACACTCATTGGTTCCACATGGAGATACTAGTTCCACACATTCGTATTTTCTAGGGAGAAAGGTAGAGAAACTGCGGCAAACAATCATGATATTTCTGTTTCTATCGATGACATTTTATGCACTTGCCTAACGAAAAGAGTTTGGTTTTCTCCAAAACCATTTGTACTCTGATTTTCTCGGCCCATTGCATACGAATTCCACACCACTTTGTCCAGATATGACTGGATGACACCAGAAATATCCGGTTGTGTTTTGGCTAACTCAATCCGAAATATTGTGAAAGTTTCTGTGTTTGTGTTTTCTGGATATTATATATGGACTTTATTGTTTTGAAGGTTTTGATCAGGGAACATTTAATTTTGTACCTTAGAAACACTAATTGGTTCATCATGGTGACACCAGCTCTACACATTCATATTTTCTAGAGAGAAAGCTAGAGGAACTGCGACAAACAAACATGATATTTCTGTTTGTATCAATTATATTTTATGCACTTGCCTAACGAAAAGACTTTGCTTTTCTCCAAAACCATTTGTACTGTGATTTTCTCGGTCAATTGCATATGAATTCCACACCACTTTGTCTGGATATGACTGGTTGAAACCGGAAATATCGGGTTTTGTTTTGGCCAACTCAATCCCAGATATTGCTACAGCCTCTGTGTTTTTGTATTCCTGATATTATCCATGGACTTTATTGTTTTGAATGTTTTTTATCAGGGGACATTTAATTTTGTGCTTGGAATCACTAATTGGTTGCATATGGATCCACCAGCTCTACACATTCGTATTTTCTAGGGAGAAAGCTAGAGGAACTGCCGCAAACAATCATGATATTTCTGTTTGTATAGATGACATTTTATGCACTTGCCTAACGAAAAGACTTTGCTTTTCCCCAAAACCATTCTTTTTTTTCTTTTTTTTTTTTAACAGGCAGAGTGGACAGTGAGAGAGAGAGACAGAGAGAAAGGTCTTCCTTTTGCCGTTGGTTCACCCTCCAATGGCCGCCGCGGTAGCGCGCTGCGCCCGGCGCACCGCGCTGTTCCGATGGCAGGAGCCAGGTGCTTCTCCTGGTCTCCCATGGGGTGCAGGACCCAAGCATTTGGGCCATCCTCCACTGCACTCCCTAGCCACAGCAGAGAGCTGGCCTGGAAGAGGGGCAACCGGGACAGGATTGGTGCCCCGACCGGGACTAGAACCCAGTGTGCCGGCGCCGCAAGGTGGAGGATTAGCCTGTTGAGCCACGGCGCCGGCTCCCAAAACCATTCTTACTGTGATTTTTTTGGTTCATTGCATACGAATTCCACACCAGTTTGTCTGAATATGACTGGATGAAACCAGAAATATCCGGTTGTGTTTTGGCTAACTTAGTCTGAAATATTGTGAAAGCCTCGGTGTTTGTGTTTTCTGGATATTATAGATGGACTTTATTTTTTTTTCCTTTTTTTAAAACTTTTGGTTAATGAATATAAATTTCCAGTGTACAGCATATGCATTACAATGGCTTCCCCCTCCCATAATTTCCCTCCCACCTGCAACCCTCCCCTCTCCTGCTCCCTCTCCCCTTCCATTTGCATCAAGATTCATTTTCAATTCTCTTATATACAGAAGATCAATTTAATATAAAGGTTTCAACAGTTTGCACCCACATAGACACAAAAAGTGAAACATACTGTTTGAGTACTAGTTATAGCATCAAATCAAAATGTACAGCACATGAAGGACAGAGATCCCACATGAGGAGCAAGTGCACAGTGGCTCCTGTTGTTGACCCAACAAATTGACACTCTAGTTTATGGCGCCAGTAACCATCCTAGGCTGTCATCATGAGTTGCCAAGTCTATGGAAGCCTTCCAAGTTTACCAACTCTGATCATATTTAGACAAGGTCATAAAAGACAGGGTGAGGATAGTAACCAATGATCCTAAGGGTGGCATTTACCAGGTTTAAACAATTGTACAGCATTAAGTGGGGAAGAGGACCATCAGTACACACAGGTTGGGAGTAGAGCCATTGGTGGTAGAGTAGAGGTTATGATTACAAAGGAATGATGCCCAAGTACGCTAGACAGGGTCTAGAACAAAGGACAGAGTCATTATTAGAGGAGCTAAGAAAGGTGATGTCTAAGCTACAATTAAGTTTTCTGATTGAGAGGCAAATAGAACCTGATAGAAGGGGCTTGATAATAATCTGGTGGGCTTTAGGCCTTGTAAGTTAAGAGGCCCAGACCTATCTATCTCTTCACATGGGGTATATCCTAAGGGAGGTGAGAACCTCCTAGGCGAAGGCACTCTGTTGACTTTCATTACTTGGCTGGGCAGGGAGGAGAGCTGGCCAGGTAAAGGCAGGGGGCATCTCTAACAAGAAATTTACAGCTCTGACTGCAATGTTGCTGACCCTACTTGACCATACCCTCAGCTGCAATGGTCACTTTGGAAGTTGTGCTTAGTGAAGGGCTTTTCAGCTTAGAGCCAATAAGATCTGTGGCTCTGACCTGGGCATCCTTCGACTCCAGGGCAGGTCCATTTCCAGTGATTCAACTCTTGGCAGAGCTGCCAGGGCTCTTCACAAGCTGACTTCTGTTGAAGCCCAGGCTTACCACATTGAAAGCCACTGCAGTGGACTGGCCTGTTGGGTCTCCTTGAGGGCAGATCACTGTACAGATCAGCCATTAATAGGCCTGCCACCCATTGCTTCTGATGCCTAGCTTTCTTTTCCTCCTGGTTTGTGTTAAAGCAGACCAGAGGATGCAAGTCAAGGGAGTGCCCCTGTCCCATCTCTAATCTTCAATGGCCTGAACTACAAGTCTATAGTCACAGGCATGTTCTGTAGTAGTTTTTCTAAGGTAGACAATGCCCATGAGGAAAATGATATTCTCACTTTCAAACTTTCTTTCCCTTTGGTCTGAAAGGGAGGTTTTTTCTACTTACTGTACACTTGGCTGATGGCAAAGTGAATCTAGCTATCAGATTATTATTTAAGTTCTTATTTTGGCTATGCTATTACAGAAAAATGTTAGCCATCTCTTTTATAAGGTCTAAAGATTAAATTGTGCGTCCGACAGATTCCTTCCTAATAGAATTAGTTTCCTACCTTGAAGAGAATAGAGAAATGAAAGAACAAGTTGGGCTTAGAATAGAGAAATGAGGGAGCAAGTCCTAGATCGCTTGCTGACAATAGCAATATCACATGAATACTTAGCAAACCGTTTCAACAATTAGATAACAACTTAAGAAAACATTTACCAGAAGGTCCAATGCCTTCTATAAATTTTAAGAATCATGTATTTGAAAACACCTCTTAAATATCTAACATGGTGTAGTTTGTTTAGCCAGTAAACTTAAGCACAACCATCTAAAATGTTTTTAGTTTCTTTCTACCAACACGTTTAAAACATATGATACAGAGATTCAGGTCACACCAATTAAATATATCTTTGATTGATTTTAGCAGCTTAAATTTATGAACAATCTTATCGATATGCCATTTAAAATAAAACTCTTAATAAAATTTCCCCATGTGGACATACAGTATGTACACACATATAACATAGCATAATAGACCAATATAGCAATTTTAATAATAGCTTTTAAAATCTTTAACTCTTTTTCTAGATTGCCAATGGATTTGAATTGCTTTTTTAGTAACCTCAGTTAACCATACTTTCTCTCAGTTGGTACTGTTAATACATTATTGGCTTCATCTGTTTACAGAGCGATCCCAAAGTACTGAATACAATAAAAGTAGCTGGAAAAAGTCCTTAGGAACCTATAGGAGGACAGCCAAACATAGAACCAACAACGCTTTATTTTTATTTTTATGAGCAGCACATCATATATAACTATGGATGACAAAAGACTTTAAGTCGCCATGTTTAAAATTATAAACTCATCAACCAACCAGAGGCACTTGCTTACTTCACAGTATTTTTGAAAGCACCTGTAGGATTTGACAAGTATTTAACCCTTTAGGCCTCTGGGGCTTTCTCATTAAGATAACTATCATGTCTAGTAATACAAGATCATTAGACTTTTTAATTCTCAAACATTTGTATTGATAGCATTTTCCATTATAGAAACTAAAGTTTGGTACCACATCACATCTTGACAGTTCTTCTAATATAATCCAAATAGCCTGCTTAGTCGGTGTCTCTATAAAATAGAGACATAGGTCCTTGGATTTTTTCAGTTGGGCCCAAACTGGACAAACCAAAGTCCAGGATTTACTGGAAATTTTAGAGACCAGATTGTTTGAAACTTTGATTTTTTGAATGCCTGTCAAGAATGCCGAGAAGGCTCAAAATCCAAAATATCTGGTTGAAATAAGATTCCTTAAAATCATGACATAACATAGACCAAATTTGATCATTGTTACAAGGTGACTATTCAAATCTTTGAAAATAAGCACATATTTACATAACCCATAGCTCTTAATAAAAATTCAGCTGTTTTTGAACAATTCGAATTTAACAGACATCAAGAGCACACAATAGATTACTTTAACACATTGCTTTAACAGAGCATCAGAGTTTAATTCTATGTCAAAGAGAAACTGAGCTTCCTGTGATCTTTTGCTGTGAGGTTTCCTTCCTTTACCTTCTTTCATATTGGTGACCATGTTTCTGTGTTTCTGTGTGTAACACATCTTTAAGCATCTTTTGCAGGGCAGGATGAGTGGCAACAAATTCTTTCAGTTTCTGTGTGCCATGAAAAGTCTTAATTTCACCTTCATTCACAAATGAGAGCTTTGCAGGATATAATATTCTGGGCTGGCAGTTTTTCTCTCTTAGTACCTGGGCTATGTCTCGCCATTCCCTTCTAGCTTGTAGGGTTTCTGATGAGAAGTCTGCTGTGAGTCTAATTGGAGATCCTCTGAGAGTAATCTGACGTTTCTCTCTTGCACATTTTAGGATCTTTTCTTTATGTTTCACTGTGGTGAGTTTGATTATGACGTGTCGTGGTGAGGATCTCTTTTGGTCATGTTTACTAGGGGTTCTATAAGCTTCCTGTACTAAGATGCCTCTGTCCTTCTCCAAACCTGGGAAATTTTCTGCTAGTATCTCACTGAAAATGCCTTCTAATCCTTTCTCCCTCTCCATGCCTTCAGGAACTCCTAGAACCCGAATGTTGGGTTTTTTAATAGTATCCTGTAGATTCCTGACAATATTATTTAGATTTCTGATTTCTTCTTCTTTTCTTTGGTTTGCCTGTTTCCTTTCCTGTTCTCTGTCTTCTAAGTCTGATATTCTCTCTTCTGCTTTGCCCATTCTGTTTTTACGGTTCTCTAATGTGTTTGTCATTTGATCTATTGAGTTCTTCATTTCATTGTGGTTTTTTGTCACTATCACAGTTTCATATTCTACTAGTTGTTTCATTTCCTTTTGATTCCTCCTTAATATTTCATTTTCACAAGAGAGATTTTCTATCTTGTCCATTAAGGATTTCTGTAGTTCAAGAATTTGTTTTTGAGAACTTCTTAATGTTCTTATCAATTTTTTGAGATCTGCTTCTTGCATTTCTTCTATCTCATCATCTTCATAATCTTGCATTGGGGTGCTTTTTCATTTGGGGGCGTCATAGTGTCTTCCTTGTTCTTGTTACCTCGGTTTTTGCATTTGTTGTTTGGCATGTTGGAGATATTTGGTTTCTTCACTGTGGTGTTTTTTCTTGTTACACTATGGCTCTATATTAAGTGGACTGTCTGCTTTCAGTGGAGCCTTAGAGGCTTGAGATGAGTGTGGACTGAAAGTAGTGTTTGGTTCCTCAGGGCTGAGGGTGTGTCAAAGTTGACACTCCCAGGTTAGGTGTGGTAAATCTCACTTTCTTTCTTTCTTTTTTTGATTCAAAAGGGAAGTAATTCCGCACAGCTGAACGTAATTGGAGGTAGTTAGCAGGCAAATGATATACCCACAGGAGCCAGTGATTGGAAGCTCTTGGTCAAGGACCACACAGGGAATATGTGCTGCCCTCAGTGTGGGCTCCAATTCTCCTGCAGTCTCCCACTGGGTTGCCAAGTTAGATCCTAATCTCCTGTTATTTCACCCCTCCCCCCAGAGTCAGGTGTTTCTGCTAGGCTCAGGGCCGGTGCAGACATGAGGTCGCCCTGCTTATGATGTATCTCCAAAATGGCGCCTGCTCTTTGTTTTGCTCACCTTCGAGAGGTGAGCGGAGAGAGAGAAACTCGTGTCCGTATCGGTCACTTTTTTTTTTTCCTCTCTCTCTTCTAGTTAGCCTGGTGAAATTTTCCCCACGGAGTTTCAAGTCTCATTCCCTCTAGCCTCCTCTTTCCGCTTGCCCGCTAGTGTCTCGGGCTATTGAGGTTCGGCTCACCTCGTGTTCCAGCGCTGGTGCGTTGAGTCTGCCGCTGGTGTCCCGAACTTGGGCTCCCACGCTATCCACGCAGGTCCACTGTGAATCACTAGTTCTGGAAGAGATTTCTCTGCTGTTTCTTCCCCTACTCTTCCTTGACCCTGCAGTATCTCCACTTTTATTAACATGTGTCTTGACGAACTATCAATGTGCTCCCTTCCTATTCCCTCCTCCTTAATATTTCATTTTCACAAGAGAGATTTTCTATCTTGTCCATTAAGGACTTCTGTAGTTCAAGAATTTGTTTTTTAGAACTTCTTAATGTTCTTATCAATTTTTTGAGATCTGCTTCTTGCATTTCTTTGATCTCATCGTCTTCATAATCTTGAATTGGGGTGTCTTTTTCATTTGGGGGCGTCATAGTGTCTTCCTTGTTCTCGTTAGTTTGGTTGTTGTGTTTGTTGTTTGGCATGTTGGAGATATTTGGTTTCTTCACTGTGGTGTTTTTTCTTGTTACACTATGGCTCTATATTAAGTGGACTGTCTGCTTTCAGTGGAGTCTTAGAGGCTTGAGATGAGTGTGGACTGAGAGCTGTGTTTGGTTCCTCAGGGTTGAGGGTGTGTCAAAGATGACACTCCTAGGTTAGGTGTGGCAAATGTCTCTTTCTTTTTTTGATTCAAAAGGGAAGTAATTCTGCACAGCTGAACATAATTGGAGGTAGTTAGCAGGCAAGTGATATACCCACAGGAGCCAGAGATCGGAAGCTCTTTCCCAAGGACCACACAGGGAATCTGTGCTGCCCTCAGTGTGGGCTCCAATTCTCCTGCAGTCTCCCACTGGGTTGCCAAGTGAGATCCTAACCTCCTGTTATTTCACCCCTCCCCACAGAGTCAGGTGTTTCTGCTAGGCTCAGGGCCGGTGCAGACCTGAGGTCGCCCTGCTTATGACGTATGTCCAAAATGGCGCCTGCTCTGTCTTGCTCACCTTTGAGAGGTGAGTGGAGAGAGAGAAACTTGTGTCCGTATCGGTCACTTTTTAAATTTTTTTCCTCTCTCTCTTCTAGTTAGCCTGGTGAATTTTTCCCCACGGAGTTTCAAGTCTCGTTCCCTCTAGCCTCCTCTATCCTCTTGCCCGCTGGTGTCTCGGGCTATTGATGTTCGGCTCACCTCATGTTCCAGCGCTGGTGTGTTGAGTCAGCCGCTGGTGTCCCGAACTTGGGCTCCCACGCTTTCCACGCAGGTCCACTGTGAATCACTAGTTCCAGAAGTGTTTCCTCTGCTGTTTCATCCCCTACTCTTCCTTGACCCTGCACTATCTCCACTTATATTAAACTGTATCTCCCCCGGACTAATAGTGTGCTCCCTGCCAATTCCGCCATCTTGCCGCTCTCTTAATTTCCTATCCTGACTTTATTCTTTTGAATGTTTTTTATTGGGGAACATTTTATTTAGAGCTTGGATACAGTAATTGGTTCCACATGGAGACACCAGCTCTACATATTCGTTTTTCTAGGGAGAAAGCTAGAGGAAATGCGGAAACAAAAATGATATTTCTGTTTGTATAGACAACATTTTATGCACTTGCCTAAGGAAAAGACTTTGCTTTTCTCCATAACCATTTGTACTGTGATTTTCTTGGTCCATTACATACGAATTCAACTCCAGTTTGTCCGGATATGACTGGATGAAACCGGAAATTTTAGTTTTTTTTTGCTAACTCAATCCCAAATATTGCTACAGCCTCTGTGTTTGTGTTTTCTGGATATTATCAACGGACTATACTTTTTTGAAAGTTTTCTATCGGGGAACATTTAATTTTGAGATTGGATACAGTAATTGGTTCCACATGGAGACACCAGCTCTACACATTCGTATTTTCTAGAGAGAAAGCTAGAGGAACAGTGGCAAACAAACATGATATTTCTGTTTGTATAGATGACATTTTATGCACTTGCCTAACGAAAAGACTTTGCTTTTCTCCAAAACCATTTTTACTGTGATTTTCTCGGTCCATTGCATACGAATTCCAAACGACTTTTTCCAGATACGACTGCATGAAATCTGAAATATCCGGTTGAATGTTGGCTAACTCAAACCGAATTATTGTGGAAGCCTCTGTGTTTGTATTTCCTGGATATTATAAAAGGATTTTATTGTTTTGAATATTTTTATCAGGGAACGTTTCATTGTGTACCATAGAAACACTAATTGGTTCATCATGGAGACACCAGCTCTACACATTCGTATTTTCTAGGGAGAAAGCTAGAGGAACTGCGGCAAACAAACATGATACTTCTGTTTGTATCGATGACATTTTATGCCCTTGCCTAACGAAAAGACTTTGCTTTTCTCCAAAATCATTTTTCTGTGATTTTCTTGGTACTCTTCATACGAATTCCACAGCAGGTTTTCCAGATATTACTGGATGAAACCGGAAATATCCGGTTTTGTTTTGGCTAATTCAATCCCAGATATTTCTACAGCCTCTGTGTTTTTGTATTACTGAAATTATCCATGGACTTTATTTTTTTGAATGTTTTTCATCAGGGAAGATTTTATTTTGATCTTGGAAACACTAATTGGTTAAACATGGAAACACCAGCTCTACACATTCGTATTTTCTAGGGAGAAAGCTAGAGGAACTGTGGCAAACAAACATGATATTTCTGTTTGTATAGATGATATTTTATGCACTTGCCTAACGAAAAGCCTTTGCTTTTCTCCAAAACCGTTTTTACTGTGATTTTCTCGGTCATTTGTATACTAATTCCACACCAGTTTGTCCATTTATGACTGGATGAAACCGGAAATATCCGGTTTTGTTTTGGCTAACTCAATCCGAAATATTCTGAAATCATCTTTGTTTGTGTTTTCTGGATATTAACGATGGACCTTATTTTTTTGAATTTTTTTTTTGTCAGGGAACATTTCATTTTTTACCATAGAAACACTAATAGGTTCATCCTGTGGACACCAGCTCTACACTTTCATATTTTCTAGGGAGAAAGCTAGAGGAACTGCGGAAAACAAAAATGATATTTCTGTTTGTATAGATGACATTTTATGCACTTGGCTAACAAAAAGACTTTGCTTTTCTCCAAAACCGTTTTTACTGTGATTTACTCGGTCCATTGCATATGAATTCCACACCAGTTTGTCCAGATATGACTAGATGAAACCGGAAATATCCGGTTTTGTTGTGGCTAACTCAATCCCAGATATTGCTACAGACTCTGTGTTTGTGTATTCGCAAAATTATAAATGGAATTTATTGTTTTGAACGTTTTTTATCAGGGAACATATAATTTTGTGCTTGTAATCACTAATTCGTTCCACATGCAGACACCAGCTCTACACATTCGTATTTTCTAGGGAGAAAGCTAGAAGAACTTTGGCAAACAAACACGATGTTTCTGTTTGTATAGATGACATTTTATGCACTTGCCTAATGAAAAGACTTTGCTTTTCTCCAATCCTATTTTGTATGTGATTTTTTTAGTTCATTGCATACGAATTCCACACCAGTTTCTCCAGATATGACTGGATGAAAACAGAAATATCCGGTTGTGTTTTCACTAACTCAATCCGAAATATTGTGAAAGACTCTGTGTCTGTGTTTTCTGGATATTATATACGGACTTTATTTTTTTGAACATTTTATTTTGAGCTTGGATATAGTAATCGGTTCGACATGGAGACACCAGCTGAACATATTCGTATATTCTAGGGAGAAAGCTAGAGGAACTGCGGCAAACAAACATGATATTTCTGTTTGTATAGATGACATTTTATGCACTTGCCTAACGAAAAGAATTTGCTTTTCTCCAAAATCATTTTTCTGCGAATTTCTCGGTACACTTCATATGAATTCCACACAAGTTTGTCTGGATATTTATGGATGAAAACAGTAATATCCGGTTTCGTTTTGGACAACTCAATCCCAGATATTGCTACAGCCTCTGTGTTTGTGTATTCCTGATATTATCCACGGACTTTATTGTTTTGAATGTTTTTTATCAGGGAACATTTAATTTTGAGCTTGGAAACACTAATTGGTTCATCATGGTGACACCAGCTCTACACATTCGTATTTTCTAGCGAGAAATCTAGAGGAACTGCCGCAAACAAACATGATATTTCTGTTTGTATAGATGACATTTTATGCACTTGCCTAACGAAAAGACTTTGCTTTCCTCCAAATCCATTTGTACTGTGATTTTCTCTGTCCATTGCATACGAATTCCACACCAGTTTGTCCGGGTATGATTGGAAGAAACCAGAAATACCCTGTTGTGTTTTGGCTAACTCAATCTGAAATATTGCTACAGCCTGTGTGTTTCTGTTTTCTGGATATTATCCATGGACTCATTGTTTTGAATGTTTTTATCCCGGAACATTTATTTTGTACCGTTGAAAGTCTAATTGTTTCCACATGGAAACACCAGCTCTACATATTCGTATTTTCTAGGGAGAAAGCTAGAAGAACTGTGGGAAACAAACATGATATTACTCTTTGTTTAGATGACATTTTATGCACTTGCCTAAAGAAAACACTTTGCTTTCCTCCAAATCCATTTGTACTGTGATTGTTTTGGTCCATTGCATACGAATTCCACAAGAGTTTGTCCGGTTATGACTTCATGAAACCGGAAATATCCGGTTTTCTTTTGGCTAACTCAATCCCAGATATTGCTACAGCCTCTGTGTTTGAGTTTTCTGGATATTTTCAATGGTCTTCATTGTTTTTTATGTTTTTTATCGGGGAACATTTAATTTTCTGCTGGGAAACCCTAATTGGTTCCACAGGGAGACACCAGCTCTACACATTCGTATTTTCTAGGGAGAAAGCTAGAGGAACTGCGGCAAACAAACATGATATTTCTGTTTGTTAGATGACATTTTATGCACTTGCCTAATGAAAAGACATTGCTTTTCTCCAAACCATTTTTACTGTGATTTTCTCGGTCCATTGCATACGAATTCCACTCCAGTTTTTCCGGATATGACTGGATGAAACCGGAAATATCCGGTTTTCTTTTGTCTAACTCAATCCCAGATATTGCTACAGCCTCTGTGTTTGTGTTTTCTGGATATAATCAATGTACTTTATGGTTTTGAATATTTTTATCAGGGAAAATTTCATTTCGTACCATTGAAACACTAATTGGTTCATCATGGAGACACCAGCTCTACACAATCATATTTTCTAGGGAGGAAGGTAGAGGAACTGTGGCAAACAAACATGATATTTCTGTTTGTATAGATAACATTTTATGCACTTGCCTAACGAAAAAACTTTGCTTTTTTCCAAAACCATTTTTAATGTGATTTTCTCGGTCCATTGCATACGAATTCCACACCAGGTCGTAAGGATATGAGTGGATGAAACCAGAAATATCTGGTTGTGTTTTTGCTAACTCAATCCAAGATATTGCTACATCCTCTATGTTTCTGTTTTCCGGATATTATCCACGGACTTCATTGTTTTAAATGTTTTTTATCAGGGAACATTTAATTTTGTGCTTGGAATCACTAATTGGTTCCACATGGAGACACCAGCTCTACAAATTCGTATTTTCTAGAGAGAAAGCTAGAGGAACTGCGGCAAACAAACATGATATTTCTGTTTGTATAGATGACATTTTTTGCACTTGCCTAACGAAAATACTTTGCTTTTCTCCAAAACCCTTTTTACTGTGATATTCTCGGTCCATTGCATACTTATTCCACACCAGTTTGTCCGGATATGACTGCATGAAACCGGAAATATCTGGTTGTGTTTTGCCTAACTCAATGCCAGATATTGCTACAGCCTCTGTGTTTGTGTATTCCTGATATTATCCGCAGGCTTTATTGTTTTGAATTTTTTTTTCAGGGAATATTTAATTTTCTACCCTTGAAACACTAATTGTTTCCATGTGGGAACACCAGCTCTACACATTCGTAATTTCTTTTTTTTTATTAAAATTTTATTTAACGAATATAAATTTCCGAAGTACAGCTCATGGGTTACAATGGGTTCCCTCTCCCAAAACTTCCCTCCCACCCACAACCCTCCCCTTTCCTGCTCCCTCTCCCCTCTAATCACATCATGATTCATTTTCAATTCTCTTTATATAAAAAAGATCAGTTTAGTATAAGTTAGGTAACGATTTCAACAGTTTGCCCCCATATAGCAACACAAAGTGAAAAAAAAATACTGTTGGAGAACTAGTTATAGCATTAAATATGAGTGTACAGCACATTAAAGGCAGAGATCCTACATAATATTTTTTTAAAAAATTAATTAATTTTCTATGCCATTTCCAATTTAATACCAGGTTTTTTTTTTCATTTCCAATTATCTTTATATACACAAGATCGATTCAGTATATAATTAGTAAAGATCTCATCAGTTTGTACCGATCCAGAAACACAAAGTGTAAAAATAGTGTTTCAGTACTAATTATAGCATCACTGCACATTAGACAACACATTAAGGACAGATCCCACATGGGATGTAAGTACACAGTGACTCCTGTTGCTGACTTAACAATTTGACACTCTTGTTCATGGCGTCAGTAATTACATTCGTAATTTCTACGGAGAAACCTATAGGAATTGCGGAAAACAAACATGATATTTCTGTTTCTATAGCTGACATTTTATGCACTTGCCTAACGAAAATACTTACTTATCTGCAAAACATTTGTACTCTGATTTTCTCGGTCCATTGCATACAAATTCCACAGCAGTTTGTCCGGATATAACTGGATGAAACCAGAAATATCTGGTTGTCTTTTGGCTAACTCAATCCGAAATATTGTGAAAGACTCTGTGTTTGTGTTTTCTGGATATTATCGACGGACTTATTGTTTTGAATGTTTCTTTCAGGGAACATATCATTTTGTGCTTGGAAAGAATAATAGGTTCCACATGGAGACACTAGCTGTACACATTCATATTTTCTAGGAAGAAAGCTAGAGGAACTGCGGCAAAAAAACTTGATATTTCTGTTTGTATCGATGACATTTTATGCACGTGCCTAACGAAAAGACTTTGCTTTTCACCAGAACCATTTTTTTGTGATTTTCTCGGTCCATTGCATACGAATTCCACACCAGTTTGTCAGGATATGACTGGATGAAACAGGAAATATCCAATTTTTTTTTGGCTAACTCATTCGAGGATATAGCTAGAGCCACTGTGTTTGTGCATTCCTAATATTATCCACGGACTTTATTGTTTTGAATGTTTTTTTCAGGGAACATTTAATTTTGTGCCAGGAAACACCAATTGTTTCCACATGGAGACACCAGCTCTACACATTCGTATTTTCTAGGGAGAAAGCTTGAGGAACTGCGACAAACAAACATGATATTTTTGTTTGTATAGATGACATTTTATGCACTTGCCTAACGAAAAGACTTTGCTTTTCTCCAAAACCATTTCTACTGTGATTTTCTCGGTAGATTGCATACGAATTCCACACCACTTTATCCGGATATGACTGGATGAAACCAGAAATATCCGGTTGTGTTTTGGCCAACTCAATCCCAGATATTGCTACAGCCTCTGTGTTTGTGTTTTCTGGATATTATTGATGGACTTAGTGTTTTGAATGTTTCTTTTTTTCACGGAACATTTAATTTTGTACCATTGAAACACTAATTGGTTCATCATGGGGACACCAGCTCTGCACATTCGTATTTTCTAGGGAGATAGCTGGAGGAACTGCGGCAAACAAACATTATATTTCTGTTTGTATAGATGGCATTTTATGCACTTGCCTAATGAAAAGACTTTGCTTTTCTCCAATCCCCTTTTAACTGTGATTTTTTTGTTTCATTGCATACGAATTGCACACCACTTTGTCCGGATATGACTGGATGAAAACAGAAATATCTGGTTTTGTTTTGGCTAACTCAATCCCAGATATTGCTACAGCTTCTGTGTTTGTGTATTCCTGATATTATCCACGAACTTTATTATTTTGAATGTTTTTTTATGGGAACATTTAATTTTGTGCTTGGAAACAATAATTGGTCCACATGGAGACACCAGCTCTACAAATTCGTATTTTCTAGAGAGAAATCTAGAGGAACTGCGGCAAAGAAACATGATATTTATGTTTGTATCGATGATATTTTATCTACTTGCCTAATGAAAAGACTTTGCTTTTCTCCAAAACCATTTTTACTCTGATATTCTCAGTCCATTGCATACAAATTCCACACCAGTTTGTCGGATATGACTGCATGAAAATGGAAATATCTGGTTGTGTTTTGCCTAACTCAATGCCAGATATTGCTACAGCCTCTGTGTTTGTGTATTCCTGATATTGTCCACAGACTTTACTGTTTTGAATTTTTTTTTCAGGGAACATTTAATTTTGTACCCTTGAATCACTAATTGTTTCCATGTGGGAACACCAGCTCTACACATTCGTAATTTCTTTTTTTTTATTAAATTTTTATTTAATGAATATAAATTTCCAAAGTACAGCTCATGGGTTACAATGGGTTCCCTCTCCCAAAACTTCCCTCCCACCCACAACCCTCCCCTTTCCCGCTCCCTCTCTCCTTCCAATCACATCATGATTCATTTTCAATTCCCTTTATATACAAAAGATCAGTTTAGTATTAATTAGGTAACGATTTCAACAGTTTGCCCCCATATAGCAACACAAAGTGAAAAAAAAATACTGTTGGAGTACTAGTTATAGCATTAAATAAGAGTGTACAGCACATTAAAGGCAGAGATCCTACATAATATTTTTTTTAAAATTAATTAATTTTCTATGCCATTTCCAATTTAACACCAGGTTTTTCTTTTCATTTCCAATTATCTTTATATACAGAAGATCGATTCAGTATATAATTAGTAAAGATCTCATCAGTTTGTACCCATGCAGAAACACAAAGTGTAAAAATACTGTTTCAGTACTAGTTATAGCATCACTGCACATTACACAACACATTAGGGACAGATCCCACATGGGATGTAAGTACACACTGACTCCTGTTGCTGACTTAACAATTTGACACTCTTGTTAATGGCATCAGTAATTACATTCATAATTTCTACAGAGAAACCTATTGGAATCGTGGCAAACAAAGATGATATTTCTGTTTGTATAGATGACATTTTATGCACTTGCCTAATGAAAATACTTGCTTTTCTCCAAAACCATTTGTACTGTGATTTTCTAGGTACATTGCATACAAATTCCACACGACGTTGTCCAGATATGACTGGATGAAACCAGAAATATCTGGTTGTGTTTTGGCTAACTCAATACGAAATATTGCTACAGCCACTGTGTTTGTGTATTCCTGATATTATCAACGGACTTTATTTTTTTGAATGTTTTTTTCATGGAACATTTAATTTTGTGCTTTGAAACAGTAATTGGTTCCACATGGAGACACCAGCTCTACATATTCCTATTTTCTAGGGAGAAAGCTAGAGGAAATGTGGCAAACAAACATGATATTTCTGTTTGTATAGATGACATTTTATGCACTTGCCTAACGAAAATACTTGCTTTTCTCCAAAACCATTTGTACTGTGATTTTCTAGGTACATTGCATACAAATTCCACAGCACGTTGTCCGGATATGACTGGATGAAACCAGAAATGTCTGGTTGTGTTTTGGCTAACTCAATCCGAAATATTGCTACAGCCACTGTGTTTGTGTATTCCTGATATTATCCACGGACTTTATTTTTTAGAATGTTTTTTTTTTCAGGGAACATTTAGTTTTGTGCTTGGAAACAATAATTGGTTCCACATGGAGACACCAACTCTAAACATTCGTATTTTCTAGGGAGAAATCTAGAGGAACTGCGGCAAACAAAAATGATATTTCTGTTTGCATAGATTGTATTTTATTCTCTTGCCTAACGAATACACTTTGCTTTTCTCCAAAACCATTTGTACTGTGTTTTTTCTCGGTCCATTGCATACGAATGCCACACCACTTTGTTCAGATATGACTGGATGAAACCAGAAATATACGGTTGTGTTTGGCTAACTCAATCCAAAATATTATAAAATCCTCTGTGTTTGTGCATTCCTGATATTATCCACGGATATTTGTTTGGAATATTTTTATCAGGGAACATTTAATTTTGTACCTTTGAAACACTAATTGGTTCATCATGCACACACCAGGTCTACACATTCGTATTTTCAAGGGAGAAACCTAGAGGTATTGCGGCAAACAAACATGATATTTCTGTTTGTATAGATGACATCTAGAGAAACTGCGGCAAACAAACATGATATTTCTGTTTGTATAGATGACATTTTATGCACTTGCCTAACGAAAAGACGTTGCTTTTCTCAAAACCATTTTTACTGTGATTTTCTCAGTCCATTGCATAGGAATTCCACACCAGTTTGTCCGGATATGACTGGAAGAAACCAGAAATATACTGTTGTTTTGGCTAACTCAATCCAAAATATTGCTACAGCCTCTTTGTTTGTTTTTTCTGGATATTATCCACGTACTTTATTGTTTTGAATATTTTTATCATGGAACATTTAATTTTGTACCGTAGAAACACTAATTTGTTCCACATGGAGACACCAGCTCTACACATTCATATTTTCTAGGGAGAAAGCTAGAGGAACTGCGGCATCAAACATGATATTTCTGTTTGTACAGATGACATTTTATGCACTTGCCTAATGAAATACTTTGCTTTTCTCCAAAACCATTTTTACTGTGCTTTTCTTCGTCCATTGCATACGAATTATACACCACTTTGTCCGGATATGACTGCATGTAACTGAAAATAGCCAGTTTTGTTTTGGCTAACTCAATCCCAGATATTGTTACCGCCTCTGTGTTTGTGTATTTCTGATATTATCTCCGGACTTTGTTGTTTTGAATGTTTTTTATCGGGGAACATTTTATTTTGAGCTTGGAAACACTGATTGGTTCCACATGGAGACATCAGCTCTACACATTCGTATTTTCTAGGGAGAATGTTAGAGGATCTGCGGCCAACAAACATGATATTTCTGTTTGTATAGATGACATTTTATGCACTTGCCTAACGAAAAGACTGCTTTTCTCCAAAACTATTTTTACTCTGATTTTCTCAGCCCATTGCATACGAATTCCACACCACATTGTCCCGATATGACTGGATGAAACCGGAAATACCGCTTCTGTTTTGGCTAACTCAATGCGACATATTGTGAAAGCCTCCGTGTTTCTGTTTTCTGGATATTATCGATGGATTTTATGGTTTTGAATGTTTTTATCAGGGAACATTTAATTTTGTACCATTGAAACACTAATTGGTTCATCATGGGGAACACCAGCTTTACACATTCGTATTCTAGGGAGAAAGGTGGAGGAACTGCGGCCAACAAACATGATATTTCTGTTTGTATAGATGACATTTTATGCACTTGCCTAACGAAAAGACTGCTTTTCTCCAAAACTATTTTTACTCTGATTTTCTCAGCCCATTGCATACGAATTCCACACCACGTTGTCCCGATATGACTGGATGAAACCGGAAATACTGCTTCTGTTTTGGCTAACTCAATGCGACATATTGTGAAAGCCTCCGTGTTTCTGTTTTCTGGATATTATCGATGGATTTTATGGTTTTGAACGTTTTTATCAGGGAACATTTAATTTTGTACCATTGAAACACTAATTGGTTCATCATGGGGAACAACAGCTTTACACATTCGTATTCTAGGGAGAAAGGTGGAGGAACTGCGGCCAACAAACATGATATTTCTGTTTGTATAGATGACATTTTATGCACTTGCCTAACGAAAAGACTGCTTTTCTCCAAAACTATTTTTACTCTGATTTTCTCAGCCCATTGCATACGAATTCCACACCACGTTGTCCCGATATGACTGGATGAAACCGGAAATACCGCTTCTGTTTTGGCTAACTCAATGCGACATATTGTGAAAGCCTCCGTGTTTCTGTTTTCTGGATATTATCGATGGATTTTATGGTTTTGAATGTTTTTATCAGGGAACATTTAATTTTGTACCATTGAAACACTAATTGGTTCATCATGGGGAACACCAGCTTTACACATTCGTATTCTAGGGAGAAAGGTGGAGGAACTGCGGCAAACAAACATGATATTTCTGTTTGTATCGATGACATTTTATGCACTTGCCTAACAAAAAGACTTTGCTTTTCTCCAAACCATTTTTACTGTGATTTTCTCGGTTATTTGCTTACGAATTCCATACCAGTTTGTCCGGATATGACTGGATGAAGCCAGAAATATCCAGTTTTGTTTTGGCTAACTCCATCCCAGATATTTCTACAGCTTCTGTGTTTGTGTATTCTTGAAATTATCCATGGATTTTATTCTTTTGTATGTTTTTTATCGGGGAATATTTAATTTTCTGCTTGGAAGCACTAATTGTTTCCACATGGAAAAACTAGCTCTACACATTCGTATTTTCTAGGGAGAAAGCTAGAGGAACTACGGCAAACAAACATGATATTTCTGTTTCTATAGATGACATTTTATGCATTGCCTAACAAAAGACTTTGCTTTTCTCCAAAACCAATTTTACTGTGATTTTCTCGGACCATTGCTTATGAATTCCACACCAGTTTGTCCGGATATGACTGGATGAAACCGGAAATATCCGGTTGTGTTTTGGCTAACTCAATCCGGAATATTGCTACAGCCTCTGTGTTTGTGTTTTCTGGATATTATCTACGGACTTTATTGTTTTGAATGTTTTTTATCAGGGAACTTTTAATTTTGAGCTAGGATACAGTAATTGGTTCCACATGGAGACACCAGCTCTACTCATTCCTATTTTCTAGGGATAAACCTAGAGGAAATGCGGCACACAAACATGATATTTCTGTTTGTATAGAAGACAATTTATGCACTTGCCTATCAAAAAGATTTTGTTTTTCTCCGAAACCATTTTTCTGTGATTTTTTCGGTCCATTGCATAGGAATTCCACACCAGTTTGTCCGGATATGACTGAATGAAAACAGAAATATCCGATTTTGTTTTGGCTAACTCAATCCCACATATTGCTACAGCCTCTGTGTTTGTGTTTTCCTTATATTATCCATGGACTTTATTGAATTGAATGTTTTTTATCTGAGAACATTGAATTTTGTGCTTGGAATCACTAATTGGTTCCACATGGAGACACCAGCTCTACACATTCGTATTTTCTAGGGAGAATGCTAGAGGAACTGCGGCAATCAAACATGATATTTCTGTTTGTATAGATGACTTTTTATGCACTTGCCTAACGAAAAGACTTTGCTTTTCTCCAAAACCATTTTTACTGTGATTTTCTCGGTCCATTGCATACGAATTCCACAGCAGTTTGTCCGGACATGACTGGATGAAACCAGAAATACCCGGTTGTGTTTTGGCTAACTCAATCCGAAATATTGTGAAAGCCTCTGTGTCTGTGTTTCCAGATATTATCAAAGGACTTTATTTTTTTGAATGTTTTTTATCGGGGAACATTGTATTTTGAGCTTGAATATAGTAATGGGTTCCACATGGAGACACCAGCTGAACATATTCGTATTTTCTAGGGAAAGATAGAGGAACTGTGGCAAACAAACCTGATATTTCTGTTTGTAAAGATGACATTTTATGCACTTGCCTAACGAAAAGTCTTTGCTTTTCTCCAAAACCATTTTCACTGTGATTTTCTCGGTCCATTGCATACGAATTCCAAACCACTTTGTCCGGATATCACTGGATGAAAACAGAAATATCCGGTTTTGATTTGACTAACACAATCCCAGATATTTCTATAGCCTCTGTATTGTGTTTTCTGGATATTATCTACGGATTTTATTCTTTTGAATGTTTTTTATAGGGGAACATATTATTTTGAGTTTTGATACATTAATTCGTTCCACATGGAGACACCAGCTATACGTATTCATATTTTCTAAGGAGAAAGCTAGAGGAACTTCGGCCAACAAACATGATATTTCTGTTTGTATCGATGACATTTTATGCCCTTGCCTAACGAAAAGACTTTGTTTCCTCCAAAACCATTTTTACGGTGATTTTCTCGGTCCATTGCATACGAATTCCATACGAGTTTTTTTGGATATGACTGGATGAAACCAGAAATATCCGGTTTTCTTTTGTCTAACTCAATCCCAGATATTGCTACAGCCTCTGTGTTTGTGTTTTCTGGATATTATCCACGTACTTTATTGTTTTGAATGTTTTTTATCAGGGAACTTTTAATTTTGAGCTAGGATACAGTAATTGGTTCCACATGGAGACACCAGCTCTACACATTCCTATTTTCTAGGGAGAAAGCTAGAGGAAATGCGGCACACAAACATGATATTTCTGTTTGTATAGAAGACAATTTATGCACTTGCCTATCAAAAAGATTTTGCTTTTCTCCGAAACCATTTTTCTGTGATTTTTTCGGTCCGTTGCATAGGAATTCCACACCAGTTTGTCCGGATATGACTGAATGAAAACAGAAATATCCGATTTTGTTTTGGCTAATCAATCCCAGATATTGCTACAACCTCTGTGTTTGTGTTTTCCTTATATTATCCATGGACTTTATTGAATTGAATGTTTTTTATCTGAGAACATTGAATTTTGTGCTTGGAATCACTAATTGGTTCCACATGGAGACACCAGCTCTACACATTCGTATTTTCTAGGGAGAAAGCTAGAGGAACTGTGAGAAACAAACATGACATTTCTGTTTGTATAGATGACATTTTATGCACTTGCCTAACGAAAAGACTTTGCTTTTCTCCAAAACCAATTTTACAGTTATTTTCTCGGTCCATTGCATCCGAATTCCAAACGACTTTTTCCGGACATTACTGGATGAAACCAGAAATATCCGGTTGTGTTCTGGCTAACTCAATGTGAAATATTGTGAAAGTATCTTTTTTTGTGTTTTCTGGATATTATCGATGGACTTTATTGTTTTGAATATTTTTATCAGGGAACATTTAATTTTGTACCATAGAAACACTAATTGGTTCATCATGGGAAAACGAGTGCTACACATTCAAATTTGCTAGGGAGAAAGCTATTAAACTGCGGCAAACATGATATTTCTGTTTGTATAATTGACATTTTATTCTCTTGCCCAATGAAGAGACTTTGCTTTTCCCCAAAACCATTTTACTCTATTTTTCTCGGTCCATTGCATACGAATGCACACCAGATTGTCTGGATATGTCTGCATGAAACTGGAAATATCCGGTTGTGTTTTGGCCAACTCAATCCGAAATGTTGTGAAAGCCTCTGTGTTTGTGTTTTCTGGATATTATCAATGGACTTTATTGTTTTTAATATTTTTATCAGGGAACATTTACTTTTGTGATGAAGAAACACTAATTGGTTCATCATGGGGATACCAGCTCTACACATTCGTATTTTCTAGGGAGAAAGCTAGAGGAACTGCGGCAAACAAACATGATATTTCTGTTTGCATCGATGACATTTTATGCACTTGCCTAACGAAAAGACTTTGCTTTTCTCCAAAACCATTTTTACTGTGATTTTCTCGGTCCATTGCATACGAATTCCACAACAGTTTGTCCGGACATGACTGGATGAAACCAGAAATACCCGGTTGTGTTTTGGCTAACTCAATCCGAAATATTGTGAAAGCCTCTGTGTCTATTTTTCCAGATATTATCAACGGACTTTATTTTTTTGAATGTTTTTTATCGGGGAACATTGTATTTTGAGCTTGAATATAGTAATTGGTTCCACATGGAGACACCAGCTGAACATATTCGTATTTTCTAGGGAATGATAGAGGAACTGTGGCAAACAAACATGATATTTCTGTTTGTATAGATGACATTTTATGCACTTGCCTAACGAAAATACTTTGCTTTTCTCCAAAACCCTTTTTACTGTGATATTCTCGGTCCATTGCATACGAATTCCACACCAGTTTGTCCGGATATGACTGCATGAAACCGGAAATATCTGGTTGTGTTTTGCCTAACTCAATGCCAGATATTGCTACAGCCTCTGTGTTTGTGTATTCCTGATATTATCCGCAGGCTTTATTGTTTTGAATTTTTTTTTCAGGGAATATTTAATTTTCTACCCTTGAAACACTAATTGTTTCCATGTGGGAACACCAGCTCTACACATTCGTAATTTCTTTTTTTTTATTAAAATTTTATTTAACGAATATAAATTTCCGAAGTACAGCTCATGGGTTACAATGGGTTCCCTCTCCCAAAACTTCCCTCCCACCCACAACCCTCCCCTTTCCTGCTCCCTCTCCCCTCTAATCACATCATGATTCATTTTCAATTCTCTTTATATAAAAAAGATCAGTTTAGTATAAGTTAGGTAACGATTTCAACAGTTTGCCCCCATATAGCAACACAAAGTGAAAAAAAAAATACTGTTGGAGAACTAGTTATAGCATTAAATATGAGTGTACAGCACATTAAAGGCAGAGATCCTACATAATATTTTTTTAAAAAATTAATTAATTTTCTATGCCATTTCCAATTTAATACCAGGTTTTTTTTTTCATTTCCAATTATCTTTATATACACAAGATCGATTCAGTATATAATTAGTAAAGATCTCATCAGTTTGTACCGATCCAGAAACACAAAGTGTAAAAATAGTGTTTCAGTACTAATTATAGCATCACTGCACATTAGACAACACATTAAGGACAGATCCCACATGGGATGTAAGTACACAGTGACTCCTGTTGCTGACTTAACAATTTGACACTCTTGTTCATGGCGTCAGTAATTACATTCGTAATTTCTACGGAGAAACCTATAGGAATTGCGGAAAACAAACATGATATTTCTGTTTCTATAGCTGACATTTTATGCACTTGCCTAACGAAAATACTTACTTATCTGCAAAACATTTGTACTCTGATTTTCTCGGTCCATTGCATACAAATTCCACAGCAGTTTGTCCGGATATAACTGGATGAAACCAGAAATATCTGGTTGTCTTTTGGCTAACTCAATCCGAAATATTGTGAAAGACTCTGTGTTTGTGTTTTCTGGATATTATCGACGGACTTATTGTTTTGAATGTTTCTTTCAGGGAACATATCATTTTGTGCTTGGAAAGAATAATAGGTTCCACATGGAGACACTAGCTGTACACATTCATATTTTCTAGGAAGAAAGCTAGAGGAACTGCGGCAAAAAAACTTGATATTTCTGTTTGTATCGATGACATTTTATGCACGTGCCTAACGAAAAGACTTTGCTTTTCACCAGAACCATTTTTTTGTGATTTTCTCGGTCCATTGCATACGAATTCCACACCAGTTTGTCAGGATATGACTGGATGAAACAGGAAATATCCAATTTTTTTTTGGCTAACTCATTCGAGGATATAGCTAGAGCCACTGTGTTTGTGCATTCCTAATATTATCCACGGACTTTATTGTTTTGAATGTTTTTTTCAGGGAACATTTAATTTTGTGCCAGGAAACACCAATTGTTTCCACATGGAGACACCAGCTCTACACATTCGTATTTTCTAGGGAGAAAGCTTGAGGAACTGCGACAAACAAACATGATATTTTTGTTTGTATAGATGACATTTATGCACTTGCCTAACGAAAAGACTTTGCTTTTCTCCAAAACCATTTCTACTGTGATTTTCTCGGTAGATTGCATACGAATTCCACACCACTTTATCCGGATATGACTGGATGAAACCAGAAATATCCGGTTGTGTTTTGGCCAACTCAATCCCAGATATTGCTACAGCCTCTGTGTTTGTGTTTTCTGGATATTATTGATGGACTTAGTGTTTTGAATGTTTCTTTTTTTCACGGAACATTTAATTTTGTACCATTGAAACACTAATTGGTTCATCATGGGGACACCAGCTCTGCACATTCGTATTTTCTAGGGAGATAGCTGGAGGAACTGCGGCAAACAAACATTATATTTCTGTTTGTATAGATGGCATTTTATGCACTTGCCTAATGAAAAGACTTTGCTTTTCTCCAATCCCCTTTTAACTGTGATTTTTTTGTTTCATTGCATACGAATTGCACACCACTTTGTCCGGATATGACTGGATGAAAACAGAAATATCTGGTTTTGTTTTGGCTAACTCAATCCCAGATATTGCTACAGCTTCTGTGTTTGTGTATTCCTGATATTATCCACGAACTTTATTGTTTTGAATGTTTTTTTATGGGAACATTTAATTTTGTGCTTGGAAACAATAATTGGTCCACATGGAGACACCAGCTCTACAAATTCGTATTTTCTAGAGAGAAATCTAGAGGAACTGCGGCAAAGAAACATGATATTTATGTTTGTATCGATGATATTTTATCTACTTGCCTAATGAAAAGACTTTGCTTTTCTCCAAAACCATTTTTACTCTGATATTCTCAGTCCATTGCATACAAATTCCACACCAGTTTGTCGGATATGACTGCATGAAAATGGAAATATCTGGTTGTGTTTTGCCTAACTCAATGCCAGATATTGCTACAGCCTCTGTGTTTGTGTATTCCTGATATTGTCCACAGACTTTACTGTTTTGAATTTTTTTTTCAGGGAACATTTAATTTTGTACCCTTGAATCACTAATTGTTTCCATGTGGGAACACCAGCTCTACACATTCGTAATTTCTTTTTTTTTATTAAATTTTTATTTAATGAATATAAATTTCCAAAGTACAGCTCATGGGTTACAATGGGTTCCCTCTCCCAAAACTTCCCTCCCACCCACAACCCTCCCCTTTCCCGCTCCCTCTCTCCTTCCAATCACATCATGATTCATTTTCAATTCCCTTTATATACAAAAGATCAGTTTAGTATTAATTAGGTAACGATTTCAACAGTTTGCCCCCATATAGCAACACAAAGTGAAAAAAAAAATACTGTTGGAGTACTAGTTATAGCATTAAATAAGAGTGTACAGCACATTAAAGGCAGAGATCCTACATAATATTTTTTTTAAAATTAATTAATTTTCTATGCCATTTCCAATTTAACACCAGGTTTTTCTTTTCATTTCCAATTATCTTTATATACACAAGATCGATTCAGTATATAATTAGTAAAGATCTCATCAGTTTGTACCGATCCAGAAACACAAAGTGTAAAAATACTGTTTCAGTACTAGTTATAGCATCACTGCACATTACACAACACATTAGGGACAGATCCCACATGGGATGTAAGTACACACTGACTCCTGTTGCTGACTTAACAATTTGACACTCTTGTTAATGGCATCAGTAATTACATTCATAATTTCTACAGAGAAACCTATTGGAATCGTGGCAAACAAAGATGATATTTCTGTTTGTATAGATGACATTTTATGCACTTGCCTAATGAAAATACTTGCTTTTCTCCAAAACCATTTGTACTGTGATTTTCTAGGTACATTGCATACAAATTCCACACGACGTTGTCCAGATATGACTGGATGAAACCAGAAATATCTGGTTGTGTTTTGGCTAACTCAATACGAAATATTGCTACAGCCACTGTGTTTGTGTATTCCTGATATTATCAACGGACTTTATTTTTTTGAATGTTTTTTTCATGGAACATTTAATTTTGTGCTTTGAAACAGTAATTGGTTCCACATGGAGACACCAGCTCTACATATTCCTATTTTCTAGGGAGAAAGCTAGAGGAAATGTGGCAAACAAACATGATATTTCTGTTTGTATAGATGACATTTTATGCACTTGCCTAACGAAAATACTTGCTTTTCTCCAAAACCATTTGTACTGTGATTTTCTAGGTACATTGCATACAAATTCCACAGCACGTTGTCCGGATATGACTGGATGAAACCAGAAATGTCTGGTTGTGTTTTGGCTAACTCAATCCGAAATATTGCTACAGCCACTGTGTTTGTGTATTCCTGATATTATCCACGGACTTTATTTTTTAGAATGTTTTTTTTTTCAGGGAACATTTAGTTTTGTGCTTGGAAACAATAATTGGTTCCACATGGAGACACCAACTCTAAACATTCGTATTTTCTAGGGAGAAATCTAGAGGAACTGCGGCAAACAAAAATGATATTTCTGTTTGCATAGATTGTATTTTATTCTCTTGCCTAACGAATACACTTTGCTTTTCTCCAAAACCATTTGTACTGTGTTTTTTCTCGGTCCATTGCATACGAATGCCACACCACTTTGTTCAGATATGACTGGATGAAACCAGAAATATACGGTTGTGTTTGGCTAACTCAATCCAAAATATTATAAAATCCTCTGTGTTTGTGCATTCCTGATATTATCCACGGATATTTGTTTGGAATATTTTTATCAGGGAACATTTAATTTTGTACCTTTGAAACACTAATTGGTTCATCATGCACACACCAGGTCTACACATTCGTATTTTCAAGGGAGAAACCTAGAGGTATTGCGGCAAACAAACATGATATTTCTGTTTGTATAGATGACATCTAGAGAAACTGCGGCAAACAAACATGATATTTCTGTTTGTATAGATGACATTTTATGCACTTGCCTAACGAAAAGACTTTGCTTTTCTCAAAACCATTTTTACTGTGATTTTCTCAGTCCATTGCATAGGAATTCCACACCAGTTTGTCCGGATATGACTGGAAGAAACCAGAAATATACTGTTGTTTTGGCTAACTCAATCCAAAATATTGCTACAGCCTCTTTGTTTGTTTTTTCTGGATATTATCCACGTACTTTATTGTTTTGAATATTTTTATCATGGAACATTTAATTTTGTACCGTAGAAACACTAATTTGTTCCACATGGAGACACCAGCTCTACACATTCATATTTTCTAGGGAGAAAGCTAGAGGAACTGCGGCATCAAACATGATATTTCTGTTTGTACAGATGACATTTTATGCACTTGCCTAATGAAATACTTTGCTTTTCTCCAAAACCATTTTTACTGTGCTTTTCTTCGTCCATTGCATACGAATTATACACCACTTTGTCCGGATATGACTGCATGTAACTGAAAATAGCCGGTTTTGTTTTGGCTAACTCAATCCCAGATATTGTTACCGCCTCTGTGTTTGTGTATTTCTGATATTATCTCCGGACTTTGTTGTTTTGAATGTTTTTTATCGGGGAACATTTTATTTTGAGCTTGGAAACACTGATTGGTTCCACATGGAGACATCAGCTCTACACATTCGTATTTTCTAGGGAGAATGTTAGAGGATCTGCGGCCAACAAACATGATATTTCTGTTTGTATAGATGACATTTTATGCACTTGCCTAACGAAAAGACTGCTTTTCTCCAAAACTATTTTTACTCTGATTTTCTCAGCCCATTGCATACGAATTCCACACCACATTGTCCCGATATGACTGGATGAAACCGGAAATACCGCTTCTGTTTTGGCTAACTCAATGCGACATATTGTGAAAGCCTCCGTGTTTCTGTTTTCTGGATATTATCGATGGATTTTATGGTTTTGAATGTTTTTATCAGGGAACATTTAATTTTGTACCATTGAAACACTAATTGGTTCATCATGGGGAACAACAGCTTTACACATTCGTATTCTAGGGAGAAAGGTGGAGGAACTGCGGCCAACAAACATGATATTTCTGTTTGTATAGATGACATTTTATGCACTTGCCTAACGAAAAGACTGCTTTTCTCCAAAACTATTTTTACTCTGATTTTCTCAGCCCATTGCATACGAATTCCACACCACGTTGTCCCGATATGACTGGATGAAACCGGAAATACTGCTTCTGTTTTGGCTAACTCAATGCGACATATTGTGAAAGCCTCCGTGTTTCTGTTTTCTGGATATTATCGATGGATTTTATGGTTTTGAACGTTTTTATCAGGGAACATTTAATTTTGTACCATTGAAACACTAATTGGTTCATCATGGGGAACAACAGCTTTACACATTCGTATTCTAGGGAGAAAGGTGGAGGAACTGCGGCCAACAAACATGATATTTCTGTTTGTATAGATGACATTTTATGCACTTGCCTAACGAAAAGACTGCTTTTCTCCAAAACTATTTTTACTCTGATTTTCTCAGCCCATTGCATACGAATTCCACACCACGTTGTCCCGATATGACTGGATGAAACCGGAAATACCGCTTCTGTTTTGGCTAACTCAATGCGACATATTGTGAAAGCCTCCGTGTTTCTGTTTTCTGGATATTATCGATGGATTTTATGGTTTTGAATGTTTTTATCAGGGAACATTTAATTTTGTACCATTGAAACACTAATTGGTTCATCATGGGGAACACCAGCTTTACACATTCGTATTCTAGGGAGAAAGGTGGAGGAACTGCGGCAAACAAACATGATATTTCTGTTTGTATCGATGACATTTTATGCACTTGCCTAACAAAAAGACTTTGCTTTTCTCCAAACCATTTTTACTGTGATTTTCTCGGTTATTTGCTTACGAATTCCATACCAGTTTGTCCGGATATGACTGGATGAAGCCAGAAATATCCAGTTTTGTTTTGGCTAACTCCATCCCAGATATTTCTACAGCTTCTGTGTTTGTGTATTCTTGAAATTATCCATGGATTTTATTCTTTTGTATGTTTTTTATCGGGGAATATTTAATTTTCTGCTTGGAAGCACTAATTGTTTCCACATGGAAAAACTAGCTCTACACATTCGTATTTTCTAGGGAGAAAGCTAGAGGAACTACGGCAAACAAACATGATATTTCTGTTTCTATAGATGACATTTTATGCATTGCCTAACAAAAGACTTTGCTTTTCTCCAAAACCAATTTTACTGTGATTTTCTCGGACCATTGCTTATGAATTCCACACCAGTTTGTCCGGATATGACTGGATGAAACCGGAAATATCCGGTTGTGTTTTGGCTAACTCAATCCGGAATATTGCTACAGCCTCTGTGTTTGTGTTTTCTGGATATTATCTACGGACTTTATTGTTTTGAATGTTTTTTATCAGGGAACTTTTAATTTTGAGCTAGGATACAGTAATTGGTTCCACATGGAGACACCAGCTCTACTCATTCCTATTTTCTAGGGATAAACCTAGAGGAAATGCGGCACACAAACATGATATTTCTGTTTGTATAGAAGACAATTTATGCACTTGCCTATCAAAAAGATTTTGTTTTTCTCCGAAACCATTTTTCTGTGATTTTTTCGGTCCATTGCATAGGAATTCCACACCAGTTTGTCCGGATATGACTGAATGAAAACAGAAATATCCGATTTTGTTTTGGCTAACTCAATCCCACATATTGCTACAGCCTCTGTGTTTGTGTTTTCCTTATATTATCCATGGACTTTATTGAATTGAATGTTTTTTATCTGAGAACATTGAATTTTGTGCTTGGAATCACTAATTGGTTCCACATGGAGACACCAGCTCTACACATTCGTATTTTCTAGGGAGAATGCTAGAGGAACTGCGGCAATCAAACATGATATTTCTGTTTGTATAGATGACATTTTATGCACTTGCCTAACGAAAAGACTTTGCTTTTCTCCAAAACCATTTTTACTGTGATTTTCTCGGTCCATTGCATACGAATTCCACAGCAGTTTGTCCGGACATGACTGGATGAAACCAGAAATACCCGGTTGTGTTTTGGCTAACTCAATCCGAAATATTGTGAAAGCCTCTGTGTCTGTGTTTCCAGATATTATCAAAGGACTTTATTTTTTTGAATGTTTTTTATCGGGGAACATTGTATTTTGAGCTTGAATATAGTAATTGGTTCCACATGGAGACACCAGCTGAACATATTCGTATTTTCTAGGGAAAGATAGAGGAACTGTGGCAAACAAACCTGATATTTCTGTTTGTAAAGATGACATTTTATGCACTTGCCTAACGAAAAGTCTTTGCTTTTCTCCAAAACCATTTTCACTGTGATTTTCTCGGTCCATTGCATACGAATTCCAAACCACTTTGTCCGGATATCACTGGATGAAAACAGAAATATCCGGTTTTGATTTGACTAACACAATCCCAGATATTTCTATAGCCTCTGTATTGTGTTTTCTGGATATTATCTACGGATTTTATTCTTTTGAATGTTTTTTATAGGGGAACATATTATTTTGAGTTTTGATACATTAATTCGTTCCACATGGAGACACCAGCTATACGTATTCATATTTTCTAAGGAGAAAGCTAGAGGAACTTCGGCCAACAAACATGATATTTCTGTTTGTATCGATGACATTTTATGCCCTTGCCTAACGAAAAGACTTTGTTTCCTCCAAAACCATTTTTACGGTGATTTTCTCGGTCCATTGCATACGAATTCCATACGAGTTTTTTTGGATATGACTGGATGAAACCAGAAATATCCGGTTTTCTTTTGTCTAACTCAATCCCAGATATTGCTACAGCCTCTGTGTTTGTGTTTTCTGGATATTATCCACGTACTTTATTGTTTTGAATGTTTTTTATCAGGGAACTTTTAATTTTGAGCTAGGATACAGTAATTGGTTCCACATGGAGACACCAGCTCTACACATTCCTATTTTCTAGGGAGAAAGCTAGAGGAAATGCGGCACACAAACATGATATTTCTGTTTGTATAGAAGACAATTTATGCACTTGCCTATCAAAAAGATTTTGCTTTTCTCCGAAACCATTTTTCTGTGATTTTTTCGGTCCGTTGCATAGGAATTCCACACCAGTTTGTCCGGATATGACTGAATGAAAACAGAAATATCCGATTTTGTTTTGGCTAATCAATCCCAGATATTGCTACAGCCTCTGTGTTTGTGTTTTCCTTATATTATCCATGGACTTTATTGAATTGAATGTTTTTTATCTGAGAACATTGAATTTTGTGCTTGGAATCACTAATTGGTTCCACATGGAGACACCAGCTCTACACATTCGTATTTTCTAGGGAGAAAGCTAGAGGAACTGTGAGAAACAAACATGACATTTCTGTTTGTATAGATGACATTTTATGCACTTGCCTAACGAAAAGACTTTGCTTTTCTCCAAAACCAATTTTACAGTTATTTTCTCGGTCCATTGCATCCGAATTCCAAACGACTTTTTCCGGACATTACTGGATGAAACCAGAAATATCCGGTTGTGTTCTGGCTAACTCAATGTGAAATATTGTGAAAGTATCTTTTTTTGTGTTTTCTGGATATTATCGATGGACTTTATTGTTTTGAATATTTTTATCAGGGAACATTTAATTTTGTACCATAGAAACACTAATTGGTTCATCATGAGAAAACGAGTGCTACACATTCAAATTTGCTAGGGAGAAAGCTATTAAACTGCGGCAAACATGATATTTCTGTTTGTATAATTGACATTTTATTCTCTTGCCCAATGAAGAGACTTTGCTTTTCCCCAAAACCATTTTACTCTATTTTTCTCGGTCCATTGCATACGAATGCACACCAGATTGTCTGGATATGTCTGCATGAAACTGGAAATATCCGGTTGTGTTTTGGCCAACTCAATCCGAAATGTTGTGAAAGCCTCTGTGTTTGTGTTTTCTGGATATTATCAATGGACTTTATTGTTTTTAATATTTTTATCAGGGAACATTTACTTTTGTGATGAAGAAACACTAATTGGTTCATCATGGGGATACCAGCTCTACACATTCGTATTTTCTAGGGAGATAGCTAGAAGAACTGCGGCAAACAAACATGATATTTCTGTTTGCATCGATGACATTTTATGCACTTGCCTAACGAAAAGACTTTGCTTTTCTCCAAAACCATTTTTACTGTGATTTTCTCGGTCCATTGCATACGAATTCCACAACAGTTTGTCCGGACATGACTGGATGAAACCAGAAATACCCGGTTGTGTTTTGGCTAACTCAATCCGAAATATTGTGAAAGCCTCTGTGTCTATTTTTCCAGATATTATCAACGGACTTTATTTTTTTGAATGTTTTTTATCGGGGAACATTGTATTTTGAGCTTGAATATAGTAATTGGTTCCACATGGAGACACCAGCTGAACATATTCGTATTTTCTAGGGAATGATAGAGGAACTGTGGCAAACAAACATGATATTTCTGTTTGTATAGATGACATTTTATGCACTTGCCTAACGAAAATACTTTGCTTTTCTCCAAAACCCTTTTTACTGTGATATTCTCGGTCCATTGCATACGAATTCCACACCAGTTTGTCCGGATATGACTGCATGAAACCGGAAATATCTGGTTGTGTTTTGCCTAACTCAATGCCAGATATTGCTACAGCCTCTGTGTTTGTGTATTCCTGATATTATCCGCAGGCTTTATTGTTTTGAATTTTTTTTTCAGGGAATATTTAATTTTCTACCCTTGAAACACTAATTGTTTCCATGTGGGAACACCAGCTCTACACATTCGTAATTTCTTTTTTTTTATTAAAATTTTATTTAACGAATATAAATTTCCGAAGTACAGCTCATGGGTTACAATGGGTTCCCTCTCCCAAAACTTCCCTCCCACCCACAACCCTCCCCTTTCCTGCTCCCTCTCCCCTCTAATCACATCATGATTCATTTTCAATTCTCTTTATATAAAAAAGATCAGTTTAGTATAAGTTAGGTAACGATTTCAACAGTTTGCCCCCATATAGCAACACAAAGTGAAAAAAAAATACTGTTGGAGAACTAGTTATAGCATTAAATATGAGTGTACAGCACATTAAAGGCAGAGATCCTACATAATATTTTTTTAAAAAATTAATTAATTTTCTATGCCATTTCCAATTTAATACCAGGTTTTTTTTTTCATTTCCAATTATCTTTATATACACAAGATCGATTCAGTATATAATTAGTAAAGATCTCATCAGTTTGTACCGATCCAGAAACACAAAGTGTAAAAATAGTGTTTCAGTACTAATTATAGCATCACTGCACATTAGACAACACATTAAGGACAGATCCCACATGGGATGTAAGTACACAGTGACTCCTGTTGCTGACTTAACAATTTGACACTCTTGTTCATGGCGTCAGTAATTACATTCGTAATTTCTACGGAGAAACCTATAGGAATTGCGGAAAACAAACATGATATTTCTGTTTCTATAGCTGACATTTTATGCACTTGCCTAACGAAAATACTTACTTATCTGCAAAACATTTGTACTCTGATTTTCTCGGTCCATTGCATACAAATTCCACAGCAGTTTGTCCGGATATAACTGGATGAAACCAGAAATATCTGGTTGTCTTTTGGCTAACTCAATCCGAAATATTGTGAAAGACTCTGTGTTTGTGTTTTCTGGATATTATCGACGGACTTATTGTTTTGAATGTTTCTTTCAGGGAACATATCATTTTGTGCTTGGAAAGAATAATAGGTTCCACATGGAGACACTAGCTGTACACATTCATATTTTCTAGGAAGAAAGCTAGAGGAACTGCGGCAAAAAAACTTGATATTTCTGTTTGTATCGATGACATTTTATGCACGTGCCTAACGAAAAGACTTTGCTTTTCACCAGAACCATTTTTTTGTGATTTTCTCGGTCCATTGCATACGAATTCCACACCAGTTTGTCAGGATATGACTGGATGAAACAGGAAATATCCAATTTTTTTTTGGCTAACTCATTCGAGGATATAGCTAGAGCCACTGTGTTTGTGCATTCCTAATATTATCCACGGACTTTATTGTTTTGAATGTTTTTTTCAGGGAACATTTAATTTTGTGCCAGGAAACACCAATTGTTTCCACATGGAGACACCAGCTCTACACATTCGTATTTTCTAGGGAGAAAGCTTGAGGAACTGCGACAAACAAACATGATATTTTTGTTTGTATAGATGACATTTTATGCACTTGCCTAACGAAAAGACTTTGCTTTTCTCCAAAACCATTTCTACTGTGATTTTCTCGGTAGATTGCATACGAATTCCACACCACTTTATCCGGATATGACTGGATGAAACCAGAAATATCCGGTTGTGTTTTGGCCAACTCAATCCCAGATATTGCTACAGCCTCTGTGTTTCTGTTTTCTGGATATTATTGATGGACTTAGTGTTTTGAATGTTTCTTTTTTTCACGGAACATTTAATTTTGTACCATTGAAACACTAATTGGTTCATCATGGGGACACCAGCTCTGCACATTCGTATTTTCTAGGGAGATAGCTGGAGGAACTGCGGCAAACAAACATTATATTTCTGTTTGTATAGATGGCATTTTATGCACTTGCCTAATGAAAAGACTTTGCTTTTCTCCAATCCCCTTTTAACTGTGATTTTTTTGTTTCATTGCATACGAATTGCACACCACTTTGTCCGGATATGACTGGATGAAAACAGAAATATCTGGTTTTGTTTTGGCTAACTCAATCCCAGATATTGCTACAGCTTCTGTGTTTGTGTATTCCTGATATTATCCACGAACTTTATTGTTTTGAATGTTTTTTTATGGGAACATTTAATTTTGTGCTTGGAAACAATAATTGGTCCACATGGAGACACCAGCTCTACAAATTCGTATTTTCTAGAGAGAAATCTAGAGGAACTGCGGCAAAGAAACATGATATTTATGTTTGTATCGATGATATTTTATCTACTTGCCTAATGAAAAGACTTTGCTTTTCTCCAAAACCATTTTTACTCTGATATTCTCTGTCCATTGCATACAAATTCCACACCAGTTTGTCGGATATGACTGCATGAAAATGGAAATATCTGGTTGTGTTTTGCCTAACTCAATGCCAGATATTGCTACAGCCTCTGTGTTTGTGTATTCCTGATATTGTCCACAGACTTTACTGTTTTGAATTTTTTTTTCAGGGAACATTTAATTTTGTACCCTTGAATCACTAATTGTTTCCATGTGGGAACACCAGCTCTACACATTCGTAATTTCTTTTTTTTTATTAAATTTTTATTTAATGAATATAAATTTCCAAAGTACAGCTCATGGGTTACAATGGGTTCCCTCTCCCAAAACTTCCCTCCCACCCACAACCCTCCCCTTTCCCGCTCCCTCTCTCCTTCCAATCACATCATGATTCATTTTCAATTCCCTTTATATACAAAAGATCAGTTTAGTATTAATTAGGTAACGATTTCAACAGTTTGCCCCCATATAGCAACACAAAGTGAAAAAAAATACTGTTGGAGTACTAGTTATAGCATTAAATAAGAGTGTACAGCACATTAAAGGCAGAGATCCTACATAATATTTTTTTTAAAATTAATTAATTTTCTATGCCATTTCCAATTTAACACCAGGTTTTTCTTTTCATTTCCAATTATCTTTATATACACAAGATCGATTCAGTATATAATTAGTAAAGATCTCATCAGTTTGTACCCATGCAGAAACACAAAGTGTAAAAATACTGTTTCAGTACTAGTTATAGCATCACTGCACATTACACAACACATTAGGGACAGATCCCACATGGGATGTAAGTACACACTGACTCCTGTTGCTGACTTAACAATTTGACACTCTTGTTAATGGCATCAGTAATTACATTCATAATTTCTACAGAGAAACCTATTGGAATCGTGGCAAACAAAGATGATATTTCTGTTTGTATAGATGACATTTTATGCACTTGCCTAATGAAAATACTTGCTTTTCTCCAAAACCATTTGTACTGTGATTTTCTAGGTACATTGCATACAAATTCCACACGACGTTGTCCAGATATGACTGGATGAAACCAGAAATATCTGGTTGTGTTTTGGCTAACTCAATACGAAATATTGCTACAGCCACTGTGTTTGTGTATTCCTGATATTATCGACGGACTTTATTTTTTTGAATGTTTTTTTCATGGAACATTTAATTTTGTGCTTTGAAACAGTAATTGGTTCCACATGGAGACACCAGCTCTACATATTCCTATTTTCTAGGGAGAAAGCTAGAGGAAATGTGGCAAACAAACATGATATTTCTGTTTGTATAGATGACATTTTATGCACTTGCCTAACGAAAATACTTGCTTTTCTCCAAAACCATTTGTACTGTGATTTTCTAGGTACATTGCATACAAATTCCACAGCACGTTGTCCGGATATGACTGGATGAAACCAGAAATGTCTGGTTGTGTTTTGGCTAACTCAATCCGAAATATTGCTACAGCCACTGTGTTTGTGTATTCCTGATATTATCCACGGACTTTATTTTTTAGAATGTTTTTTTTTTTTCAGGGAACATTTAGTTTTGTGCTTGGAAACAATAATTGGTTCCACATGGAGACACCAACTCTAAACATTCGTATTTTCTAGGGAGAAATCTAGAGGAACTGCGGCAAACAAAAATGATATTTCTGTTTGCATAGATTGTATTTTATTCTCTTGCCTAACGAATACACTTTGCTTTTCTCCAAAACCATTTGTACTGTGTTTTTTCTCGGTCCATTGCATACGAATGCCACACCACTTTGTTCAGATATGACTGGATGAAACCAGAAATATACGGTTGTGTTTGGCTAACTCAATCCAAAATATTATAAAATTCTCTGTGTTTGTGCATTCCTGATATTATCCACGGATATTTGTTTGGAATATTTTTATCAGGGAACATTTAATTTTGTACCTTTGAAACACTAATTGGTTCATCATGCACACACCAGGTCTACACATTCGTATTTTCAAGGGAGAAACCTAGAGGTATTGCGGCAAACAAACATGATATTTCTGTTTGTATAGATGACATCTAGAGAAACTGCGGCAAACAAACATGATATTTCTGTTTGTATAGATGACATTTTATGCACTTGCCTAACGAAAAGACTTTGCTTTTCTCAAAACCATTTTTACTGTGATTTTCTCAGTCCATTGCATAGGAATTCCACACCAGTTTGTCCGGATATGACTGGAAGAAACCAGAAATATACTGTTGTTTTGGCTAACTCAATCCAAAATATTGCTACAGCCTCTTTGTTTGTTTTTTCTGGATATTATCCACGTACTTTATTGTTTTGAATATTTTTATCATGGAACATTTAATTTTGTACCGTAGAAACACTAATTTGTTCCACATGGAGACACCAGCTCTACACATTCATATTTTCTAGGGAGAATGCTAGAGGAACTGCGGCATCAAACATGATATTTCTGTTTGTACAGATGACATTTTATGCACTTGCCTAATGAAATACTTTGCTTTTCTCCAAAACCATTTTTACTGTGCTTTTCTTCGTCCATTGCATACGAATTATACACCACTTTGTCCGGATATGACTGCATGTAACTGAAAATAGCCGGTTTTGTTTTGGCTAACTCAATCCCAGATATTGTTACCGCCTCTGTGTTTGTGTATTTCTGATATTATCTCCGGACTTTGTTGTTTTGAATGTTTTTTATCGGGGAACATTTTATTTTGAGCTTGGAAACACTGATTGGTTCCACATGGAGACATCAGCTCTACACATTCGTATTTTCTAGGGAGAATGTTAGAGGATCTGCGGCCAACAAACATGATATTTCTGTTTGTATAGATGACATTTTATGCACTTGCCTAACGAAAAGACTGCTTTTCTCCAAAACTATTTTTACTCTGATTTTCTCAGCCCATTGCATACGAATTCCACACCACATTGTCCCGATATGACTGGATGAAACCGGAAATACCGCTTCTGTTTTGGCTAACTCAATGCGACATATTGTGAAAGCCTCCGTGTTTCTGTTTTCTGGATATTATCGATGGATTTTATGGTTTTGAATGTTTTTATCAGGGAACATTTAATTTTGTACCATTGAAACACTAATTGGTTCATCATGGGGAACAACAGCTTTACACATTCGTATTCTAGGGAGAAAGGTGGAGGAACTGCGGCCAACAAACATGATATTTCTGTTTGTATAGATGACATTTTATGCACTTGCCTAACGAAAAGACTGCTTTTCTCCAAAACTATTTTTACTCTGATTTTCTCAGCCCATTGCATACGAATTCCACACCACGTTGTCCCGATATGACTGGATGAAACCGGAAATACCGCTTCTGTTTTGGCTAACTCAATGCGACATATTGTGAAAGCCTCCGTGTTTCTGTTTTCTGGATATTATCGATGGATTTTATGGTTTTGAACGTTTTTATCAGGGAACATTTAATTTTGTACCATTGAAACACTAATTGGTTCATCATGGGGAACAACAGCTTTACACATTCGTATTCTAGGGAGAAAGGTGGAGGAACTGCGGCCAACAAACATGATATTTCTGTTTGTATAGATGACATTTTATGCACTTGCCTAACGAAAAGACTGCTTTTCTCCAAAACTATTTTTACTCTGATTTTCTCAGCCCATTGCATACGAATTCCACACCACGTTGTCCCGATATGACTGGATGAAACCGGAAATACCGCTTCTGTTTTGGCTAACTCAATGCGACATATTGTGAAAGCCTCCGTGTTTCTGTTTTCTGGATATTATCGATGAATTTTATGGTTTTGAATGTTTTTATCAGGGAACATTTAATTTTGTACCATTGAAACACTAATTGGTTCATCATGGGGAACACCAGCTTTACACATTCGTATTCTAGGGAGAAAGGTGGAGGAACTGCGGCAAACAAACATGATATTTCTGTTTGTATCGATGACATTTTATGCACTTGCCTAACGAAAAGACTTTTCTTTTCTCCAAACCATTTTTACTGTGATTTTCTCGGTTATTTGCTTACGAATTCCATACCAGTTTGTCCGGATATGACTGGATGAAGCCAGAAATATCCAGTTTTGTTTTGGCTAACTCCATCCCAGATATTTCTACAGCTTCTGTGTTTGTGTATTCTTGAAATTATCCATGGATTTTATTCTTTTGTATGTTTTTTATCGGGGAATATTTAATTTTCTGCTTGGAAGCACTAATTGTTTCCACATGGAAAAACTAGCTCTACACATTCGTATTTTCTAGGGAGAAAGCTAGAGGAACTACGGCAAACAAACATGATATTTCTGTTTCTATAGATGACATTTTATGCATTGCCTAACAAAAGACTTTGCTTTTCTCCAAAACCAATTTTACTGTGATTTTCTCGGACCATTGCTTATGAATTCCACACCAGTTTGTCCGGATATGACTGGATGAAACCTGAAATATCCGGTTGTGTTTTGGCTAACTCAATCCGGAATTTTGCTACAGCCTCTGTGTTTGTGTTTTCTGGATATTATCTACGGACTTTATTGTTTTGAATGTTTTTTATCAGGGAACTTTTAATTTTGAGCTAGGATACAGTAATTGGTTCCACATGGAGACACCAGCTCTACTCATTCCTATTTTCTAGGGATAAACCTAGAGGAAATGCGGCACACAAACATGATATTTCTGTTTGTATAGAAGACAATTTATGCACTTGCCTATCAAAAAGATTTTGTTTTTCTCCGAAACCATTTTTCTGTGATTTTTTCGGTCCATTGCATAGGAATTCCACACCAGTTTGTCCGGATATGACTGAATGAAAACAGAAATATCCGATTTTGTTTTGGCTAACTCAATCCCACATATTGCTACAGCCTCTGTGTTTGTGTTTTCCTTATATTATCCATGGACTTTATTGAATTGAATGTTTTTTATCTGAGAACATTGAATTTTGTGCTTGGAATCACTAATTGGTTCCACATGGAGACACCAGCTCTACACATTCGTATTTTCTAGGGAGAATGCTAGAGGAACTGCGGCAATCAAACATGATATTTCTGTTTGTATCGATGACTTTTTATGCACTTGCCTAACGAAAAGACTTTGCTTTTCTCCAAAACCATTTTTACTGTGATTTTCTCGGTCCATTGCATACGAATTCCACAGCAGTTTGTCCGGACATGACTGGATGAAACCAGAAATACCCGGTTGTGTTTTGGCTAACTCAATCCGAAATATTGTGAAAGCCTCTGTGTCTGTGTTTCCAGATATTATCAAAGGACTTTATTTTTTTGAATGTTTTTTATCGGGGAACATTGTATTTTGAGCTTGAATATAGTAATGGGTTCCACATGGAGACACCAGCTGAACATATTCGTATTTTCTAGGGAAAGATAGAGGAACTGTGGCAAACAAACCTGATATTTCTGTTTGTAAAGATGACATTTTATGCACTTGCCTAACGAAAAGTCTTTGCTTTTCTCCAAAACCATTTTCACTGTGATTTTCTCGGTCCATTGCATACGAATTCCAAACCACTTTGTCCGGATATCACTGGATGAAAACAGAAATATCCGGTTTTGATTTGACTAACACAATCCCAGATATTTCTATAGCCTCTGTATTGTGTTTTCTGGATATTATCTACGGATTTTATTCTTTTGAATGTTTTTTATAGGGGAACATATTATTTTGAGTTTTGATACATTAATTCGTTCCACATGAAGACACCAGCTATACGTATTCATATTTTCTAAGGAGAAAGCTAGAGGAACTTCGGCCAACAAACATGATATTTCTGTTTGTATCGATGACATTTTATGCCCTTGCCTAACGAAAAGACTTTGTTTCCTCCAAAACCATTTTTACGGTGATTTTCTCGGTCCATTGCATACGAATTCCATACGAGTTTTTTTGGATATGACTGGATGAAACCAGAAATATCCGGTTTTCTTTTGTCTAACTCAATCCCAGATATTGCTACAGCCTCTGTGTTTGTGTTTTCTGGATATTATCCACGTACTTTATTGTTTTGAATGTTTTTTTTATCAGGGAACTTTTAATTTTGAGCTAGGATACAGTAATTGGTTCCACATGGAGACACCAGCTCTACACATTCCTATTTTCTAGGGAGAAAGCTAGAGGAAATGCGGCACACAAACATGATATTTCTGTTTGTATAGAAGACAATTTATGCACTTGCCTATCAAAAAGATTTTGCTTTTCTCCGAAACCATTTTTCTGTGATTTTTTCGGTCCGTTGCATAGGAATTCCACACCAGTTTGTCCGGATATGACTGAATGAAAACAGAAATATCCGATTTTGTTTTGGCTAATCAATCCCAGATATTGCTACAGCCTCTGTGTTTGTGTTTTCCTTATATTATCCATGGACTTTATTGAATTGAATGTTTTTTATCTGAGAACATTGAATTTTGTGCTTGGAATCACTAATTGGTTCCACATGGAGACACCAGCTCTACACATTCGTATTTTCTAGGGAGAAAGCTAGAGGAACTGTGAGAAACAAACATGACATTTCTGTTTGTATAGATGACATTTTATGCACTTGCCTAACGAAAAGACTTTGCTTTTCTCCAAAACCAATTTTACAGTTATTTTCTCGGTACATTGCATCCGAATTCCAAACGACTTTTTCCGGACATTACTGGATGAAACCAGAAATATCTGGTTGTGTTCTGGCTAACTCAATGTGAAATATTGTGAAAGTATCTTTTTTTGTGTTTTCTGGATATTATCGATGGACTTTATTGTTTTGAATATTTTTATCAGGGAACATTTAATTTTGTACCATAGAAACACTAATTGGTTCATCATGGGAAAACGAGTGCTACACATTCAAATTTGCTAGGGAGAAAGCTATTAAACTGCGGCAAACATGATATTTCTGTTTGTATAATTGACATTTTATTCTCTTGCCCAATGAAGAGACTTTGCTTTTCCCCAAAACCATTTTACTCTATTTTTCTCGGTCCATTGCATACGAATGCACACCAGATTGTCTGGATATGTCTGCATGAAACTGGAAATATCCGGTTGTGTTTTGGCCAACTCAATCCGAAATGTTGTGAAAGCCTCTGTGTTTGTGTTTTCTGGATATTATCAATGGACTTTATTGTTTTTAATATTTTTATCAGGGAACATTTACTTTTGTGATGAAGAAACACTAATTGGTTCATCATGGGGATACCAGCTCTACACATTCGTATTTTCTAGGGAGATAGCTAGAAGAACTGCGGCAAACAAACATGATATTTCTGTTTGCATCGATGACATTTTATGCACTTGCCTAACGAAAAGACTTTGCTTTTCTCCAAAACCATTTTTACTGTGATTTTCTCGGTCCATTGCATACGAATTCCACAACAGTTTGTCCGGACATGACTGGATGAAACCAGAAATACCCGGTTGTGTTTTGGCTAACTCAATCCGAAATATTGTGAAAGCCTCTGTGTCTATTTTTCCAGATATTATCAACGGACTTTATTTTTTTGAATGTTTTTTATCGGGGAACATTGTATTTTGAGCTTGAATATAGTAATTGGTTCCACATGGAGACACCAGCTGAACATATTCGTATTTTCTAGGGAATGATAGAGGAACTGTGGCAAACAAACATGATATTTCTGTTTGTATAGATGACATTTTATGCACTTGCCTAACGAAAATACTTTGCTTTTCTCCAAAACCCTTTTTACTGTGATATTCTCGGTCCATTGCATACGAATTCCACACCAGTTTGTCCGGATATGACTGCATGAAACCGGAAATATCTGGTTGTGTTTTGCCTAACTCAATGCCAGATATTGCTACAGCCTCTGTGTTTGTGTATTCCTGATATTATCCGCAGGCTTTATTGTTTTGAATTTTTTTTTCAGGGAATATTTAATTTTCTACCCTTGAAACACTAATTGTTTCCATGTGGGAACACCAGCTCTACACATTCGTAATTTCTTTTTTTTTATTAAAATTTTATTTAACGAATATAAATTTCCGAAGTACAGCTCATGGGTTACAATGGGTTCCCTCTCCCAAAACTTCCCTCCCACCCACAACCCTCCCCTTTCCTGCTCCCTCTCCCCTCTAATCACATCATGATTCATTTTCAATTCTCTTTATATAAAAAAGATCAGTTTAGTATAAGTTAGGTAACGATTTCAACAGTTTGCCCCCATATAGCAACACAAAGTGAAAAAAAAATACTGTTGGAGAACTAGTTATAGCATTAAATATGAGTGTACAGCACATTAAAGGCAGAGATCCTACATAATATTTTTTTAAAAAATTAATTAATTTTCTATGCCATTTCCAATTTAATACCAGGTTTTTTTTTTCATTTCCAATTATCTTTATATACACAAGATCGATTCAGTATATAATTAGTAAAGATCTCATCAGTTTGTACCGATCCAGAAACACAAAGTGTAAAAATAGTGTTTCAGTACTAATTATAGCATCACTGCACATTAGACAACACATTAAGGACAGATCCCACATGGGATGTAAGTACACAGTGACTCCTGTTGCTGACTTAACAATTTGACACTCTTGTTCATGGCGTCAGTAATTACATTCGTAATTTCTACGGAGAAACCTATAGGAATTGCGGAAAACAAACATGATATTTCTGTTTCTATAGCTGACATTTTATGCACTTGCCTAACGAAAATACTTACTTATCTGCAAAACATTTGTACTCTGATTTTCTCGGTCCATTGCATACAAATTCCACAGCAGTTTGTCCGGATATAACTGGATGAAACCAGAAATATCTGGTTGTCTTTTGGCTAACTCAATCCGAAATATTGTGAAAGACTCTGTGTTTGTGTTTTCTGGATATTATCGACGGACTTATTGTTTTGAATGTTTCTTTCAGGGAACATATCATTTTGTGCTTGGAAAGAATAATAGGTTCCACATGGAGACACTAGCTGTACACATTCATATTTTCTAGGAAGAAAGCTAGAGGAACTGCGGCAAAAAAACTTGATATTTCTGTTTGTATCGATGACATTTTATGCACGTGCCTAACGAAAAGACTTTGCTTTTCACCAGAACCATTTTTTTGTGATTTTCTCGGTCCATTGCATACGAATTCCACACCAGTTTGTCAGGATATGACTGGATGAAACAGGAAATATCCAATTTTTTTTTTGGCTAACTCATTCGAGGATATAGCTAGAGCCACTGTGTTTGTGCATTCCTAATATTATCCACGGACTTTATTGTTTTGAATGTTTTTTTCAGGGAACATTTAATTTTGTGCCAGGAAACACCAATTGTTTCCACATGGAGACACCAGCTCTACACATTCGTATTTTCTAGGGAGAAAGCTTGAGGAACTGCGACAAACAAACATGATATTTTTGTTTGTATAGATGACATTTTATGCACTTGCCTAACGAAAAGACTTTGCTTTTCTCCAAAACCATTTCTACTGTGATTTTCTCGGTAGATTGCATACGAATTCCACACCACTTTATCCGGATATGACTGGATGAAACCAGAAATATCCGGTTGTGTTTTGGCCAACTCAATCCCAGATATTGCTACAGCCTCTGTGTTTGTGTTTTCTGGATATTATTGATGGACTTAGTGTTTTGAATGTTTCTTTTTTTCACGGAACATTTAATTTTGTACCATTGAAACACTAATTGGTTCATCATGGGGACACCAGCTCTGCACATTCGTATTTTCTAGGGAGATAGCTGGAGGAACTGCGGCAAACAAACATTATATTTCTGTTTGTATAGATGGCATTTTATGCACTTGCCTAATGAAAAGACTTTGCTTTTCTCCAATCCCCTTTTAACTGTGATTTTTTTGTTTCATTGCATACGAATTGCACACCACTTTGTCCGGATATGACTGGATGAAAACAGAAATATCCGGTTTTGTTTTGGCTAACTCAATCCCAGATATTGCTACAGCTTCTGTGTTTGTGTATTCCTGATATTATCCACGAACTTTATTGTTTTGAATGTTTTTTTATGGGAACATTTAATTTTGTGCTTGGAAACAATAATTGGTCCACATGGAGACACCAGCTCTACAAATTCGTATTTTCTAGAGAGAAATCTAGAGGAACTGCGGCAAAGAAACATGATATTTATGTTTGTATCGATGATATTTTATCTACTTGCCTAATGAAAAGACTTTGCTTTTCTCCAAAACCATTTTTACTCTGATATTCTCAGTCCATTGCATACAAATTCCACACCAGTTTGTCGGATATGACTGCATGAAAATGGAAATATCTGGTTGTGTTTTGCCTAACTCAATGCCAGATATTGCTACAGCCTCTGTGTTTGTGTATTCCTGATATTGTCCACAGACTTTACTGTTTTGAATTTTTTTTTCAGGGAACATTTAATTTTGTACCCTTGAATCACTAATTGTTTCCATGTGGGAACACCAGCTCTACACATTCGTAATTTCTTTTTTTTTATTAAATTTTTATTTAATGAATATAAATTTCCAAAGTACAGCTCATGGGTTACAATGGGTTCCCTCTCCCAAAACTTCCCTCCCACCCACAACCCTCCCCTTTCCCGCTCCCTCTCTCCTTCCAATCACATCATGATTCATTTTCAATTCCCTTTATATACAAAAGATCAGTTTAGTATTAATTAGGTAACGATTTCAACAGTTTGCCCCCATATAGCAACACAAAGTGAAAAAAAAATACTGTTGGAGTACTAGTTATAGCATTAAATAAGAGTGTACAGCACATTAAAGGCAGAGATCCTACATAATATTTTTTTTAAAATTAATTAATTTTCTATGCCATTTCCAATTTAACACCAGGTTTTTCTTTTCATTTCCAATTATCTTTATATACAGAAGATCGATTCAGTATATAATTAGTAAAGATCTCATCAGTTTGTACCCATGCAGAAACACAAAGTGTAAAAATACTGTTTCAGTACTAGTTATAGCATCACTGCACATTACACAACACATTAGGGACAGATCCCACATGGGATGTAAGTACACACTGACTCCTGTTGCTGACTTAACAATTTGACACTCTTGTTAATGGCATCAGTAATTACATTCATAATTTCTACAGAGAAACCTATTGGAATCGTGGCAAACAAAGATGATATTTCTGTTTGTATAGATGACATTTTATGCACTTGCCTAATGAAAATACTTGCTTTTCTCCAAAACCATTTGTACTGTGATTTTCTAGGTACATTGCATACAAATTCCACACGACGTTGTCCAGATATGACTGGATGAAACCAGAAATATCTGGTTGTGTTTTGGCTAACTCAATACGAAATATTGCTACAGCCACTGTGTTTGTGTATTCCTGATATTATCAACGGACTTTATTTTTTTGAATGTTTTTTTCATGGAACATTTAATTTTGTGCTTTGAAACAGTAATTGGTTCCACATGGAGACACCAGCTCTACATATTCCTATTTTCTAGGGAGAAAGCTAGAGGAAATGTGGCAAACAAACATGATATTTCTGTTTGTATAGATGACATTTTATGCACTTGCCTAACGAAAATACTTGCTTTTCTCCAAAACCATTTGTACTGTGATTTTCTAGGTACATTGCATACAAATTCCACAGCACGTTGTCCGGATATGACTGGATGAAACCAGAAATGTCTGGTTGTGTTTTGGCTAACTCAATCCGAAATATTGCTACAGCCACTGTGTTTGTGTATTCCTGATATTATCCACGGACTTTATTTTTTAGAATGTTTTTTTTTTTCAGGGAACATTTAGTTTTGTGCTTGGAAACAATAATTGGTTCCACATGGAGACACCAACTCTAAACATTCGTATTTTCTAGGGAGAAATCTAGAGGAACTTCGGCAAACAAAAATGATATTTCTGTTTGCATAGATTGTATTTTATTCTCTTGCCTAACGAATACACTTTGCTTTTCTCCAAAACCATTTGTACTGTGTTTTTTCTCGGTCCATTGCATACGAATGCCACACCACTTTGTTCAGATATGACTGGATGAAACCAGAAATATACGGTTGTGTTTGGCTAACTCAATCCAAAATATTATAAAATCCTCTGTGTTTGTGCATTCCTGATATTATCCACGGATATTTGTTTGGAATATTTTTATCAGGGAACATTTAATTTTGTACCTTTGAAACACTAATTGGTTCATCATGCACACACCAGGTCTACACATTCGTATTTTCAAGGGAGAAACCTAGAGGTATTGCGGCAAACAAACATGATATTTCTGTTTGTATAGATGACATCTAGAGAAACTGCGGCAAACAAACATATTTCTGTTTGTATAGATGACATTTTATGCACTTGCCTAACGAAAAGACTTTGCTTTTCTCAAAACCATTTTTACTGTGATTTTCTCAGTCCATTGCATAGGAATTCCACACAAGTTTGTCCGGATATGACTGGAAGAAACCAGAAATATACTGTTGTTTTGGCTAACTCAATCCAAAATATTGCTACAGCCTCTTTGTTTGTTTTTTTCTGGATATTATCCACGTACTTTATTGTTTTGAATATTTTTATCATGGAACATTTAATTTTGTACCATAGAAACACTAATTTGTTCCACATGGAGACACCAGCTCTACACATTCATATTTTCTAGGGAGAAAGCTAGAGGAACTGCGGCATCAAACATGATATTTCTGTTTGTACAGATGACATTTTATGCACTTGCCTAATGAAATACTTTGCTTTTCTCCAAAACCATTTTTACTGTGCTTTTCTTCGTCCATTGCATACGAATTATACACCACTTTGTCCGGATATGACTGCATGTAACTGAAAATAGCCAGTTTTGTTTTGGCTAACTCAATCCCAGATATTGTTACCGCCTCTGTGTTTGTGTATTTCTGATATTAACTCCGGACTTTGTTGTTTTGAATGTTTTTTATCGGGGAACATTTTATTTTGAGCTTGGAAACACTGATTGGTTCCACATGGAGACATCAGCTCTACACATTCGTATTTTCTAGGGAGAATGTTAGAGGATCTGCGGCCAACAAACATGATATTTCTGTTTGTATAGATGACATTTTATGCACTTGCCTAACGAAAAGACTGCTTTTCTCCAAAACTATTTTTACTCTGATTTTCTCAGCCCATTGCATACGAATTCCACACCACGTTGTCCCGATATGACTGGATGAAACCGGAAATACCGCTTCTGTTTTGGCTAACTCAATGCGACATATTGTGAAAGCCTCCGTGTTTCTGTTTTCTGGATATTATCGATGAATTTTATGGTTTTGAATGTTTTTATCAGGGAACATTTAATTTTGTACCATTGAAACACTAATTGGTTCATCATGGGGAACACCAGCTTTACACATTCGTATTCTAGGGAGAAAGGTGGAGGAACTGCGGCAAACAAACATGATATTTCTGTTTGTATCGATGACATTTTATGCACTTGCCTAACGAAAAGACTTTGCTTTTCTCCAAACCATTTTTACTGTGATTTTCTCGGTTATTTGCTTACGAATTCCATACCAGTTTGTCCGGATATGACTGGATGAAGCCAGAAATATCCAGTTTTGTTTTGGCTAACTCCATCCCAGATATTTCTACAGCTTCTGTGTTTGTGTATTCTTGAAATTATCCATGGATTTTATTCTTTTGTATGTTTTTTATCGGGGAATATTTAATTTTCTGCTTGGAAGCACTAATTGTTTCCACATGGAAAAACTAGCTCTACACATTCGTATTTTCTAGGGAGAAAGCTAGAGGAACTACGGCAAACAAACATGATATTTCTGTTTCTATAGATGACATTTTATGCATTGCCTAACAAAAGACTTTGCTTTTCTCCAAAACCAATTTTACTGTGATTTTCTCGGACCATTGCTTATGAATTCCACACTAGTTTGTCCGGATATGACTGGATGAAACCTGAAATATCCGGTTGTGTTTTGGCTAACTCAATCCGGAATATTGCTACAGCCTCTGTGTTTGTGTTTTCTGGATATTATCTACGGACTTTATTGTTTTGAATGTTTTTTATCAGGGAACTTTTAATTTTGAGCTAGGATACAGTAATTGGTTCCACATGGAGACACCAGCTCTACTCATTCCTATTTTCTAGGGATAAACCTAGAGGAAATGCGGCACACAAACATGATATTTCTGTTTGTATAGAAGACAATTTATGCACTTGCCTATCAAAAAGATTTTGTTTTTCTCCGAAACCATTTTTCTGTGATTTTTTCGGTCCATTGCATAGGAATTCCACACCAGTTTGTCCGGATATGACTGAATGAAAACAGAAATATCCGATTTTGTTTTGGCTAACTCAATCCCACATATTGCTACAGCCTCTGTGTTTGTGTTTTCCTTATATTATCCATGGACTTTATTGAATTGAATGTTTTTTATCTGAGAACATTGAATTTTGTGCTTGGAATCACTAATTGGTTCCACATGGAGACACCAGCTCTACACATTCGTATTTTCTAGGGAGAATGCTAGAGGAACTGCGGCAATCAAACATGATATTTCTGTTTGTATCGATGACTTTTTATGCACTTGCCTAACGAAAAGACTTTGCTTTTCTCTAAAACCATTTTTACTGTGATTTTCTCGGTCCATTGCATACGAATTCCACAGCAGTTTGTCCGGACATGACTGGATGAAACCAGAAATACCCGGTTGTGTTTTGGCTAACTCAATCCGAAATATTGTGAAAGCCTCTGTGTCTGTGTTTCCAGATATTATCAAAGGACTTTATTTTTTTGAATGTTTTTTTATCGGGGAACATTGTATTTTGAGCTTGAATATAGTAATGGGTTCCACATGGAGACACCAGCTGAACATATTCGTATTTTCTAGGGAAAGATAGAGGAACTGTGGCAAACAAACCTGATATTTCTGTTTGTAAAGATGACATTTTATGCACTTGCCTAACGAAAAGTCTTTGCTTTTCTCCAAAACCATTTTCACTGTGATTTTCTCGGTCCATTGCATACGAATTCCAAACCACTTTGTCCGGATATCACTGGATGAAAACAGAAATATCCGGTTTTGATTTGACTAACACAATCCCAGATATTTCTATAGCCTCTGTATTGTGTTTTCTGGATATTATCTACAGATTTTATTCTTTTGAATGTTTTTTATAGGGGAACATATTATTTTGAGTTTTGATACATTAATTCGTTCCACATGAAGACACCAGCTATACGTATTCATATTTTCTAAGGAGAAAGCTAGAGGAACTTCGGCCAACAAACATGATATTTCTGTTTGTATCGATGACATTTTATGCCCTTGCCTAACGAAAAGACTTTGTTTCCTCCAAAACCATTTTTACGGTGATTTTCTCGGTCCATTGCATACGAATTCCATACGAGTTTTTTTGGATATGACTGGATGAAACCAGAAATATCCGGTTTTCTTTTGTCTAACTCAATCCCAGATATTGCTACAGCCTCTGTGTTTGTGTTTTCTGGATATTATCCACGTACTTTATTGTTTTGAATGTTTTTTTTTATCAGGGAACTTTTAATTTTGAGCTAGGATACAGTAATTGGTTCCACATGGAGACACCAGCTCTACACATTCCTATTTTCTAGGGAGAAAGCTAGAGGAAATGCGGCACACAAACATGATATTTCTGTTTGTATAGAAGACAATTTATGCACTTGCCTATCAAAAAGATTTTGCTTTTCTCCGAAACCATTTTTCTGTGATTTTTTCGGTCCGTTGCATAGGAATTCCACACCAGTTTGTCTGGATATGACTGAATGAAAACAGAAATATCCGATTTTGTTTTGGCTAATCAATCCCAGATATTGCTACAGCCTCTGTGTTTGTGTTTTCCTTATATTATCCATGGACTTTATTGAATTGAATGTTTTTTATCTGAGAACATTGAATTTTGTGCTTGGAATCACTAATTGGTTCCACATGGAGACACCAGCTCTACACATTCGTATTTTCTAGGGAGAAAGCTAGAGGAACTGTGAGAAACAAACATGACATTTCTGTTTGTATAGATGACATTTTATGCACTTGCCTAACGAAAAGACTTTGCTTTTCTCCAAAACCAATTTTACAGTTATTTTCTCGGTCCATTGCATCCGAATTCCAAACGACTTTTTCCGGACATTACTGGATGAAACCAGAAATATCCGGTTGTGTTCTGGCTAACTCAATGTGAAATATTGTGAAAGTATCTTTTTTTGTGTTTTCTGGATATTATCGATGGACTTTATTGTTTTGAATATTTTTATCAGGGAACATTTAATTTTGTACCATAGAAACACTAATTGGTTCATCATGGGAAAACGAGTGCTACACATTCAAATTTGCTAGGGAGAAAGCTATTAAACTGCGGCAAACATGATATTTCTGTTTGTATAATTGACATTTTATTCTCTTGCCCAATGAAGAGACTTTGCTTTTCCCCAAAACCATTTTACTCTATTTTTCTCGGTCCATTGCATACGAATGCACACCAGATTGTCTGGATATGTCTGCATGAAACTGGAAATATCCGGTTGTGTTTTGGCCAACTCAATCCGAAATGTTGTGAAAGCCTCTGTGTTTGTGTTTTCTGGATATTATCAATGGACTTTATTGTTTTTAATATTTTTATCAGGGAACATTTACTTTTGTGATGAAGAAACACTAATTGGTTCATCATGGGGATACCAGCTCTACACATTCGTATTTTCTAGGGAGATAGCTAGAAGAACTGCGGCAAACAAACATGATATTTCTGTTTGCATCGATGACATTTTATGCACTTGCCTAACGAAAAGTCTTTGCTTTTCTCTAAAACCAATTTTACTGTGATTTTCTCGGTCCAATGCATGCAAATTCCACATCACTTTGTCCGGATATGACTGGATGAAACAGTAAATATCCCATTTTGTTTTGGCTAACTCAATCCCATATATTGCTACAGCCTCTGTGTTTGTGTTTTAAGGATATTATGAACAGACTTTATTGTTTTGAATGTTTTTTCCGGGGAACATTTAATTTTGAGCTTAGATACACTAATTGGTTCCACATGGAGACACCAGCTCTACATATTTGTATTTTCTAGGGGGAAAGCTAGAGGAACTGTGACAAACAACATGACATTTCTGTTTGTATAGATGACATTTTATGCACTTGCCTAATGAAAAGACTTTGCTTTTCTCCAAAACCATTTTACTGTGATTTTCTCATTCCATTGCATACGAATTCCACACCAGTTTGTCTGGATATGACTGGATGAAACCAGAAATATCCGGTTGTGTTTTGGCTAACTCAATCCGAAATATTGTGAAAGCCTCTGTGTTTGTGTTTTCTGGATATTATCGATGGACTTTATTGTTTTGAATGTTTTATCAGGGAACATTTAATTTTGTACCGTTGAAGCACTAATTGGTTCAATATGGGAACACCAGCTCTACACATTCGTATTTTCTAAGGAGAAAGCTAGAGGAACTGCAGCAAACAAACATGATATTTCTGTTTGTATCGATGACTTTTTATGCACTTGCCAATCGAAACGACTTTGCTTTTTTCCAAAATCATTTTTACTGTGATTTTCTCGGCCCATTGCATACGAATTTCACACCAGTTTTTCCGGATATGCCTGGATGAAACCGGAAATATCCGGTTGTGTTTTGGCTAACTCTATCCCAGATATTGCCACAGCATCTGTGTTTGTGTTTTCTGGAAATTATCAATGGACTTTATTGTTTTGGATGTTTTTAACGGGGAACATTTGATTTTGAGCTTGGATAAAGTAATTTTTTCCAGATGGAAACACCAGCTCTACACATTCGTATTTTCTAGGGAGAAAGCTAGAGGAACTGTGAGAAACAAACATGACATTTCTGTTTGTATAGATGACATTTTATGCACTTCCCTAATGAAAAGACTTTTCTTTTCTCCAGAACTATTTTTACTGTGATTTTCTCGAACCATTTCATATGAATTCCACACCACTTTGTCCGGATCTGAATGGATGAAACCAGAAATATCCGGTTCTCTTTTGGCTAACTCAATCCCAGATATGGCTACAGCCTCTGTGTTTGTTTTTTCTGCATATTCAATGGACTTTCTTGTTTTGAACGTTTTTTATCGGGGAGCTTTTTATTTTGAGCTTGGATAGAGTAATTGTTTCCACATGCAGACACCAGCTCTACATATTCGTATTTTCTAGGGAGGAAGCTAGGGGAACTGCCGCAAACAAACATGATATTTCTGTTTGTATAGATGACATTTTATGCACTTGCCTAACGAAAAGACTTTGCTTTTCTCGAACACCATGTTTACTGTGATTTTCTAGGTCCATTGCATACGAATTCCACACCACTTTGTCCGCATATGACTGGATGAAACCAGAAATATCCGGTTGTGTTTTGGATAACTCATTCCAAAATATTGTGAATCCTCTGTGTTTGTGTTGTATGGATATTATCCTTGGACTTTATTGTTTTGAATATTTTTATCATGGAATTTTCATTTTTGTGCTTCGAAACAGTAATTGTTTCATCATGGGGACACCAGCTGTACACATTCGTATTTTCTAGGGAGAAAGCTAGAGGAACTGCGGCAAACAAACATGATATTTCTGTTTGTATGGATGACATTTTATGTACTTGCCTAACGAAAAGACTTTACTTTTCTCAAAAAAAATTTGTACTCTGATTTTCTCGGTCCATTGCATATGTATTCCACACCACGTTGTCCGGATATTACTGCATGAAACCAGATATTACCATTTGTGTTTTGGCTAACACACTTGAAATATTGTGAAAGATTCTGTGTTTGTGTTTTCAAGATATTATCGATGGACTTTATTGTTTTGAATATTTCCATCAGGGGACATTTAATTTTGTACCATAGAAACATAATTGGTTCATCCTGGGGACACGAGCTCTGCACATTCTTATTTTCTAGGGAGAAAGCTAGAAGAACTGTGGCAAACAAACATGATATTTCTGTTTGTATAGATGACATTTAATGCACTTGCCTAACGAAAAGACTTTGCTTTTCACCAAAACCATTTTTCTCTGATTTTCTCGGTCCATTGCATATGAATACCACTTCAGTTTGTCCGGATATAACTAGATGAAACCGGAAATACCCAGTTTTGTTTGAGCTAACACAATCCCAGATATTGCTACAGCCTCTGTGTTTGTGTTTTCTGGATATTATCAACGGATTTATTGTTTTGAAAGTTTTTTTCTCGGAGAACATTTTATTTTGAGCTTTGATACACTAGTTGTTTCCACATGGAGACACCAGCTCTACGTATGCATATTTTGTAGGTAGAAAACAAGAGGAACTGCGGCAAACAAACATGATATTTCTGTTTGTATAGATGACATTTTATGCATTTGCCTAACGAAAAGACTTTGCTTTTCTCCAAAAGCATTTTTACTGTGATTTTCTCGGTCCATTGCATACAAATTCCACACCAGTTTGTCCGGATATGACTGGATGAAATGGGAAATATCCGGTTTTATTTTGACTAACTCAATCCCAGATATTGCTACAGCCTCTGTGTTTGTGTTTTCCGGTTATTATTGATGGACTTTAGTGTTTTGAATGTTTTTTATCAGAGAACATTTAATTTTGTACCATAGAGACACTAATTGGTTCATCATGGGGACACAAGCTCTAAACATTCGTATTTTCTAGGGAGAAAGCTAGAGGAACTGCGGAAAACAAACATGATATTTCTGTTTGTATACATGACATTTTATGACTTGCCTAACAAAAAGACTTTGCTTTTCTCCAAAACCATTTTTACTCTGATTTTCTCGGTCCATTGCATAGGAATTCCACACCACTTTGTCAGGATATGACTGGATGAAACGTGAAATATCCGGTTTTGTTTTGGCTAACTCAATCCCAGATATTGCTACAGCCTCCTTGTTTCTGTTTTCTCGTTATTATCGATGGACTTTAGTGTTTTGAATGTTTTTTATCAGTGAACATTTAATTTTGTGCTGTGAAACACTAATTGGTTCCAGATGGAGACACCAGGTCTACACATTCGTATTTTCTACGGAGAAAGCTATAGGAACTGTGGCAAACAAACATGATATTTCCGTTTGTATCGATGACATTTTATGCTCTTGCTAATGAAAAAAATTTGCTTTTCTCCAAAACCATTTTACTGTGATTTTCTCGGTCTATTGCATACGAATTCCACATACTTTGTCCGGTTATGACTCAATGAAACCAGAAATATCCAGTTGTGTTTTGGCTAACTCAATCTGAAATATTGTGAAAGCCTCTGTGTTTGTGTTTTCTAGATATTATTCATGGGTTTTTTAGTTTTCAATGCTTTTTTTTCAGGGAACATTTAATTTTGTGCTTGGAGACACTAATGGTTCCACATGGAGATACCACCTCTACACATTCATATTTTCTAGGGAGAAAGCTAGAAGAACTGCAGCAAACAAACATGACATTTCTGTTTGTATAGATGACAATTTATGTACTTGCCTAACGAAAAGACTTTGCTTTTCTCCAAAACCATTTTTACTCTGATTTTCTCGGTCCATTGCATACGAATTCCACACCACTTTGTCCATTATGACTGGATGAAACCAGAAACACCTGGTTGTGTTATGGCTGACTCAATATGAAATATTTCTACAGCCTCTGTGTTTCTGTATTCCTGATATTATCCACAGACTTTATTGTTTTGTATGTTTTTTATCAGGGAACATTTAATTTTGTACCGTTGAAACACTAATTGTTTCCACATGGAGATACCAGTTCTACACATTCGTAATTTCTGTTTTTTTATTAAACTTTTATTTAATGAATATAAATTTCCAAAGTACAGCTCATGGGTTACAATGGATTCCCTCACCCAAAACTTCCCACCCACCCACAACCCTCCCCTTTCCCGCTCCCTCTCCCCTTCCAATCACATCATGATTCATTTTCAATTCTCATTATATACAAAAGATCAGTTTAGTATAAATTAGGTAACGATTTCAACAGTTTGACCCCATATAGCAACACAAAGTGAAAAAAAAATACTGTTGGAGTACTAGTTATAGCATTAAATAAGAGTGTACAGTACATTAAAGGCAGAGATCCTACATAATATTTTTTTAAAAACTAATTAATTTTCTATCCCATTTCCAATTTAACACAAGGTTTTTTTTTTCATTTCCAATTATCTTTATATACAGAAGATCTGTTCAGTATATAATTAGTAAAGATCTCAAGAGTTTGTACCCATGCAGAAACACAAAGTGTAAAAATACTGTTTCAGTATTAATTATAGCATCACTGCCCATTAGACAACACATTAAGGACAGATCCCACATGGGATGTAACTACACAGTGACTCCTGTTGCTGACTTAACAATTTGACACTCTTGTTCATGGCGTCAGTAATTACATTCATAATTTGTACGGAGAAACCTATAGGAATTGCGGCAAACAAACATGATATTTCTGTTTCTATAGCTGACATTTTATGCACTTGCCTAACAAAAATACTTGATTTTCCCCAAAACATTTGTACTGTGATTTTCTCAGTCCATTGCATACGAATTCCACACCACTTTTGCCGGATATGACTGGATGAAACCAGAAATATCCGGTTGTGTTTTGGCTAACTCAATCCCTGATATTGCTACAGCCTCTGTGTTTATGTATTCCTGATACTATCCACAGACTTTATTGTTTTGAATGTCTTTTATCAGGGAAAATTTAATTTGTCTTGCAAAACACTAATTGTTTCCACATGGAGACACCAGCTCTACACATTCGCATTTTCTAGGGAGAAACCTAGAGGAACTGCAGAAAACAAACATGATATTTCTCTTTGTATAGATGATATTTTATGCACTTGCCTAAAGAAAATATGTTGCTTTTCTCCAAAACCATTTGTACTGTGATTTTCTCGTTCCATTGCATATGAATTCTACAGGACTTTGGCCTGATATGACTGGATGAAAACAGAAATATCCGGTTGTGTTTTGGCTAACTCAACCCGAAATATTGTGAAAGCCTCTGTGTTTGTGTTTTCTGGATATTACCAATGGACTTTATTGTTTTGAATGTTTTTATCAGGGAATATTTAATTTTGTACCATTGAAACACTAATTGGTTCATCATGGGGACACCAGCTCTACACATTCGTATTTTCTAGGGAGAAAGCTAGAGGAACTGCGGCAAGTAAACATGATATTGCTGTTTGCATCGATGACAATTTATGCAGTTGCCTAACGAAAGACTTTGCTTTTCTCCAAAACCATCTCTACTGTGATTTTCTCGGTCCATTGCATATGAATTCCACACCACTTTGTCCGGATATGACTGGATGAAAGGAGAAATTTCCAGTTGTGTTTTTGCTAACTCAATCCGAAATATTGTGAAAGCCTCTGTGTTTGTTTTTTCTGGATACTATCAATGGGCTTTATTTTTTCAATGTTTTTATCAGGGAACATTTAATTTTGTACCTCAGAAACACTAATTTGTTCATAATGGGGACACCAGCTCTACACATTCGTGTTTTCTTGGGAGAACGCTAGAGGAACTGCGGCAAACAAACATGACATTTCTGTTTATATATATGACATTTTATGGACTTGCCTAACAAAAAGACTATGCTTTTCTCCAAAACCATTTGTACTGTGATTTTCTCTTTTCATTGCATACGAATTCCACAGGAGTTTGTCCGGATATGACTGGATGAAACCAGAAATGTCCGGTTTTGTTTTGGCTAACTCAATCACAGATATTGGTACTGCCTCTGGGTTTGTTTTTTCTGGATACTATCAATGGACTTTATGGTTTTGAATGCTTTTTATCGGGGAACATTTTATTTTGAGCTTGGATAGAGTAATTGGTTCCACATGGAGTCACCAGCTCTACATATTCGTATTTTCTAGGGAGAAAGCTAGAGGAACTGCAGCAAACAAACATGATATTTCTGTTTGTATAGATGACATTTTATGCACTTGCCTAATGAAAAGACTTGCTTTTCTCCAAAACCATTGGTACTGTGATTTTCTCGGTCCACTGCATACAAATTCCAGACCAGTTTGTCCGGATGTGACTGGATGAATCCAGAAATATCCAGTTCTGTTTTGGCTAACTCAATCCGAAATATTGCAACAGCCTCTGTGTTTGTGTTTTCTGGATATTATTGATGGACATTATTGTTTTGAATATTTTTATCAGGGAACATTTAATTTTGTACCATTGAAACACTAATTGGTTCATCATGGCGAAACCAGCTCTACACATTCGTACTTCTAGGGAGAAAACTAGAGGAACTGCGGCAAACAAACATGATATTTCTGTTTGTATCGATGACATTTTATGCACTTGCCTAACGAAAAGACTTTGCTTTTCTCCAAAACCATTTGTACTGTGATTTTCTCAGTCCATTACATACGAATTCCACAGGAATTTGTCCAGATATGACTGGATGAAACCGGAAATATCCGATTTTGTTTTGGCTAACTCAATGCCAGATATTGTTACATCCTCTATATTTGTTATTTCTGGATAATTTCAATGGACTTTATTGTTTTGAATGCTTTTTCAGGGAACATTTTATTGTGAGCATGGATACAGTAATCCATTCCACATGGAGACACCAGTTCCACATGTTCGTATTTTCTAGGGAGAAAGCTAGAGGAACTACGACAAACAAATATGATATTTCTGTTTGTATCGCTGACATTTTCGCACTTGCCTAACGAAAATACTTTGCTTTTCTCCAAAACCATTTTTACTGTGATTTTCTCGGTCCATTGCATACCAATTCCACAGGAGTTTCTTCGGATATCACTGGATGAAACCAGAAATATCCGGTTGTGCTTTGGCTAACTCAATCAGAAATATTGTGAAAGTCTCTGTGTTTGTGTTTTCTGGATATTATCGAGGGACTTATTGTTTTGAATGTTTTCATCAGGGAACATTTCATTTTGTACCATTGAAACACTAATTGGTTCATTATGGGAACACCATCTCGACACATTCATATTTTCTAGGGATAAAGCTAGAGGAACTGCGGAAAACAAACATGATATTTCTGTTTGTATAGATTACATTTTATGCACTTGCCTAACAAAACGACTTTACTTTTCTCCAAAACCATTTGTACTGTGATTTTCTCGGTCCATTGCATACGAATTCCACACCAGTTTCTCCGGATATGACTGGATGAAACCGGAAATATCCGGTTGTGTTTTGGCTAACTCAATACAAAATATTGTGAAAGCCTCTGTGTTTGTGATTTCTGGATATTATCGATGGACTTTATTTTTTTGAATGTTTTTATCGGGGACATTTTATTTTGAGCTTGGATACAGTAATTGGTTCCACATGGAGACCCCAGCTCTACATATTCGTATTATCTAGGGAGAAAGCTAGAGGAACTGCCTGCCAACAAACATGGTATTTCTGTTTGTATCGATGACATTTTATGTACTTGCCTAACGAAAAGTTTTGCTTTTCTCCAAAACCATTTTTCCTGTGATTTTCTCGGTCCATTGCATACGAATTCCACACAACTTTGTCCGGATATGACTGGATGAAACGGAAAAATCCGGTTGTGTTTTGGCTAACTCAATCCCAATATTGCTACAGCATCTGTGTTTGTGTTTTCTGGATATCATCGATAGACTTTATTGTTTTGAATGTTTTTATCAGGGAACATTAATTTTTGTACCATTGAAACACTAATTGGTTCATCATGGAGACACCAGCTGAACATATTCGTATTTTCTAGGGAGAAAGCTAGAGCAACTGCGGCAAACAAACATGATATTTCTGTTTGTATCGATGACAGTTTATGCAGTTGCCTAATGAAAAGAGTTTGCTTTTCTCCTAACTCATTTTTACTGTGATTTTCACTATACATTGCATACGAATTACAAACCAGTTTGTGCAGATATGAATGGTTGAAACCGGAAATATCCGGTTTTGTTTTGGCTAACTCAATCCCAGTTATTGCTACAGCCTCTCTGTTTTTCTTTTCTGGATATTATCGATGAACTTTATTTTTTTCAATGTTTTTTATCAGGGAACATTTTATTTTGACCTTGGATACAGTAATTGGTTCCACGTGGAGAAACCAGCTGAACATATTCGTATTTTCTTTTTTTTTAACTTTTATTTAATGAATATAAATTTCCAGTATACAGCTTATGGATTATAATGGCTTCCCCTTTCCATAATTTCCCTCGCACCCGCAACCCTCCCCTCTCCCGCTCCCTCTCCCTTTCCATTGACATCAAGATTCATTTTCAATTCTATTTATGTACAGAAGATCAATTTAGTATAAATACTTCAACAGTTTGCACCCACATAGAAACACAAAGTGAAACATACTGTTTGAGTACTAGTTATAGCATTAAATCAAAATGTACAGTACATTAAGGACAGAGATCCCACATCAGGAGCAAGCGCACAGTGGCTCCTGTTGTTGACCCAACAAATTGACACTCTAGTTTATGGCGCCAGTAACCACCCTAGGCTGTCTTCATGAGTTGCCAAGTCTATGGAAGCCTTCCAAGTTTGCCGACTCTGATCATATTTAGACAAGGTCATAAAAGACAGGTTGAGGATAGTAACCAATGATCCTAAGAGTGGCCTTAACCAGGTCTGAACAATTATACAGCATTAAGTGGTGAAGAGGACCATCAGTACACACAGGTTGGGAGTAGAGCCATTGGTGGTAGAGTAGAGGTTATGATTACAAAGGAATGAGGCCCAAGTGGACATATTCGTATTTTCTAGGGAGAAAGCTAGAGTAACTGCGGCAAACAAACATGATATTTTTTTCTAGATGACATTTTATGCACTTGCCTAATGAGAAGACTTTGCTTTTCTCCAAAAACTATTTTCCTGTGATTTTCTTGGTCCATTGCATACGAATTCCACACCACTTTGTCTGGATACGACTGGATGAAACCAGAAATATCCGGTTGTGTTTTGGCTAACTCAATCAGAAATATTGTGAAAGCCTGTGTGTTTGTGTTTTCTGGATATTATCGATGGACTTTATTGTTTTGAATGTTTTTAGCAGGGAATATTTAATATTGTACCATAGAAACACTAATTGGTTCCACATGGAGACACCAGCTGAACATATTCGTATTTTCTAGGCAGAAAGCTAGAGGAACTGCGGCAAACAAACATGATATTTCTGTTTGTATCAATGACATTTGATGCACTTGCCTAAAGAAAACACTTTACTTTTCTCCGAAACCATTTTTACTGTGATTTTCTGTCCAGTGCATACGAATTCCACACCAGTTTGTCATGATATGACTGGATGAAACCAGAAATATCCGGGTGTCTTTTGGCTAACTCAATCCCAGATATTTCTACAGCCTCTGTGTTTGTGTATTCCTGATATTTTCCACGAACTTTATTGTTTTGAATATTTTTTTATCAGGGAACATTTAATTTTACTCTTGGAAACACTAATTGGTTCCAAGGGACAAACAAGCTCTACACATTCGTATTTTCTAGGGAGAAAGCTAGAGGAACTGCGGCAAACAAACATGATATTTCTGTTTGTATAGATGACATTTTATGCACTTGCCTAACGAAAAGACTTTGCTTTTCTCCAAAACCATTTTACTGTGATTTTCTAGGTCTATTGCATACGCATTCCAAATGACTTTTTCTGGATATGACTGGATGAATCCAGAAATACCCGTTTGTGTTTTGGCTAACTCAAACCGAAATATTGTAAAAGCCTCTGTATTTGTGTTTTCTGGATATTATCGATGGAATTAATTGTTTTGAATGTTTTTATCAGGGAACAATTCATTTTGTACCATAGAAACACTAATTGGTTCATCATGGGGACACCAGCTCTACACGTTCGTATTTTCTAGACAGAAAACTAGAGGAACTGCGGCAAGAAAAGATGATATTTCTGTTTGTATAGATGACATTTTATGCACTTGCCTAAAAAAAAGACTTTGCCATTCTCCAAAACCATTTTTTCTGTAATATCTCGGTACATTGCAGACGAATTCCACACCTGTTTGTGCGGATATGACTGGATGCAATCGGATATATCCGGTTTTGTTTTGGCTAACTCAATCACAGTTATTGCTACAGCCTCTGTGTTTGTGTATTCCTGATATTATCCATGGACTTTATTGTTTTGAATTTCTTTTTATCACGGAACATTTTATTTTGATGTTGGAAACACTGATTGTTTCAATATGGAGTCACCAGCTCTACACATTCGTATTTTCTAGGGAGAAAGCTAGAGGAACTGCGGCAAACAAACATGATATTTCTGTTTGTAAGGATGATATTTTATGCAATTGCCTAACGGAAAGACTTTGCTATTCTCCAAAACCATTTTTATTGTGATTTTCTCGGTCCATTGCATTCCACACCAGTTTGTCCAGATATGACTGAATGAAAACGGAAATATCCGGTTTTGTTTTGGTTAACTCAATCCCAGATATTGCTACAGCCTCTGTGTTTGTGTATTCCTGATATTATCCACGGATTTCATTGTTTTGAATGTTTTTTATCAGGGAACATTTAATTTTGATCTTGGAAACACTAATTGATTCCACATGGAGACACCAGCTCTACACATTCCTATTTTCTAGGGAGAAAGCTAGAAGATCTGCGACAAACAAACATGATATTTCTGTTTGTATCGATGACATTTTATGCACTTGCCTAACGAAAAGACGTTACTTTTCTCGAAAACCATTTTTACTGTGATTTTCTCGGTCCATTGCATAAGAATTCAACAGGAGTATGTTTGGATGTGATGGATGAAAGCGGAAATATCCGGTTTTCTTTTGTCTAACTCAATCCCAGATATTGCTACAGCCTCTGTGTTTGTGTATTCCTGATAGTATCCACATACTTTATTGTTTTGAAAGTTTTTTTATCAGGGAACATTTAATTTTCTGCTTGAAAACACTAATTGTTCCATATGGAGACAACAACTCTACACATTCGTATTTTCTAGGGAGAAAGCTAGATGAACTGGGACAACAAACATGATATTTCTGTTTCTATCGATGACATTTTATGCATTTGCCTAACGGAAAGACTTTGCTTTTCTCCAAAACCATTTGTACTGTGATTTTCTGTCCATTGCATACGAATTCCTCACCACTTTGTCTGGATATGACTGGATGAAACCGGGAATATCCGTTTGTGTTTTGGCTAACACAATCCAAAATATTGCTACAGCCTCTGTGTTTGTGTATTCCTGATATTATCCACGGACTTTATTTTTTTTAATGATTTTTTCAGGGATCATTTAATTTTGTCATTGGAAACAGTAATTGTTTCCACATGGAGGCACCAGCTCTACACTTTCGTATTTTCTAGGGAGAAAGCTAGAGGAACTGCGGCAAACAAACATGATATTACTGTTTTTATCGATGACATTTTATGCACTTGCCTAACGAAAAGACTTTGCTTTTCTCAAAAACCATTTCTACTGTGATTTTCTCGGTCCATTGCATACGAATTCCACACCAGTTTGTCCGGATATTGCTGGATGAAAGCAGAAATATCCGGGTTTTTTTTTGGCTAACTCAATCCCAGATATTGATACAGCCTCTGTATTTGTTTTTTCTGGATACTATCAATGGACTTTATTGTTTTGAATTTTTTTATCAGGGAATATTTAATTTTGTACCTTTGAATCACTAATTGCTTCATCATGGGGACACCAGCTCTACACATTCGTATTTTCTGGGGAGAAAGCTAGAGGAACTGCGGCAAACAAGCATGATATTTCTGTTGGTATCGATGACAGTTTATGCACTTTCCTAACCAAAGACTTTGCTTTTCTCCAAAACCATTTTTACTGTGATTTTTTCGGTCCATTGCATACGAATTCCACACCAGTTTGTCCGGATATGACTGGATGAAACTGGAAATATCCAGTTTTATTTTGGCAAACTCAATCCCAGATATTGTTACAGCCTCTCTGTTTGTGTATTCCTGATATTATACATAGACTTTATGGTTTTGAATGTTTTTTATCACGGAACATTTTATTTTGATGTTGGAAACACTGATTGTTTCAATATGGAGGCACCAGCTCTACACATTCGTATTTTCTAGGGAGAAAGCTACAGGAACTGCGGCAAACAAACATGATATTTCTGTTTGTAAGGATGATATTTTATGCAATTGCCTAACGGAAAGACTTTGCTATTCTCCAAAACCATTTTTACTGTGATTTTCTCGGTCCATTGCATACGAATTCCACACCAGTTTGTCCAGATATGACTGAATGAAAACGGAAATATCCGGTTTTGTTTTGGTTAACTCAATCCCAGATATTGCTACAGCCTCTGTGTTTGTGTATTCCTGATATTATCCACGGATTTCATTGTTTTGAATGTTTTTTATCAGGGAACATTTAATTTTGATCTTGGAAACACTAATTGATTCCACATGGAGACACCAGCTCTACACATTCCTATTTTCTAGGGAGAAAGCTAGAAGATCTGCGACAAACAAACATGATATTTCTGTTTGTATCGATGACATTTTATGCACTTGCCTAACGAAAAGACGTTACTTTTCTCGAAAACCATTTTTACTGTGATTTTCTCGGTCCATTGCATAAGAATTCAACAGGAGTATGTTTGGATGTGATGGATGAAAGCGGAAATATCCGGTTTTCTTTTGTCTAACTCAATCCCAGATATTGCTACAGCCTCTGTGTTTGTGTATTCCTGATAGTATCCACATACTTTATTGTTTTGAAAGTTTTTTTATCAGGGAACATTTAATTTTCTGCTTGAAAACACTAATTGTTCCATATGGAGACAACAACTCTACACATTCGTATTTTCTAGGGAGAAAGCTAGATGAACTGGGACAACAAACATGATATTTCTGTTTCTATCGATGACATTTTATGCATTTGCCTAACGGAAAGACTTTGCTTTTCTCCAAAACCATTTGTACTGTGATTTTCTGTCCATTGCATACGAATTCCTCACCACTTTGTCTGGATATGACTAGATGAAACCGGGAATATCTGTTTGTGTTTTGGCTAACACAATCCAAAATATTGCTACAGCCTCTGTGTTTGTGTATTCCTGATATTATCCACGGACTTTATTTTTTTAATGATTTTTTCAGGGAACATTTTATTTTGTCATTGGAAACAGTAATTGTTTCCACATGGAGGCACCTGCTCTACACTTTCGTATTTTCTAGGGAGAAAGCTAGAAGAACTGCGGCAAACAAACATGATATTACTGTTTTTATCGATGACATTTTATGCACTTGCCTAACGAAAAGACTTTGCTTTTCTCAAAAACCATTTCTACTGTGATTTTCTCGGTCCATTGCATACGAATTCCACACCAGTTTGTCCGGATATTGCTGGATGAAAGCAGAAATATCCGGGTTTTTTTTGGCTAACTCAATCCCAGATATTGATACAGCCTCTCTATTTGTTTTTTCTGGATACTATCAATGGACTTTATTGTTTTGAATTTTTTTATCAGGGAATATTTAATTTTGTACCTTTGAATCACTAATTGCTTCATCATGGGGACACCAGCTCTACACATTCGTATTTTCTGGGGAGAAAGCTAGAGGAACTGTGGCAAACAAGCATGATATTTCTGTTGGTATCGATGACAGTTTATGCACTTTCCTAACCAAAGACTTTGCTTTTCTCCAAAACCATTTTTACTGTGATTTTTTCGGTCCATTGCATACGAATTCCACACCAGTTTGTCCGGATATGACTGGATGAAACCAGAAATATCCAGTTTTATTTTGGCAAACTCAATCCCAGATATTGTTACAGCCTCTGTGTTTGTGTATTCCTGATATTATACATGGACTTTATTGTTTTGAATGTTTTTATCAGAGAAAATTTTATTTTCTACCGTTGAAACACTAATTGGTTCATCATGGCAACACCAGCTCTACGCATTCGTATTTTCTAGGTAGAAAGCTAGAGGAACTGCGGCAAACAAGCATGATATTTCTGTTTGTATAGATGACATTTTATGCACTTGCCTAACGAAAAGACTTTGCTTTTCTCCAAACCCATTTTTACTGTGATTTTCTCGGTCCATTGCATACGAATTCCACACGAGTTTACCGGATATGACTGGATGAAACCGGAAATATCCGGTTTTGTTTTGGCTAACTCAATCACAGATATTGTTACAGGTTCTTTGTGTATTCCTGATATTATCCACGGACTTTATTTTTTGAATGTTTTTATCAGGGAGCATTTAATTTTGTACCGTTGAAACACTAATTGGTTCCACATGCAGACACCAGCTCTACATGTTTGTGTTTTATAGGGAGAAATCTAGAGGAACTGTGGCAAAGAAACATATTTCTGTTTGCATAGATGACGTTTGATGCACTTGCCGAACGAAAAGACTTTGCTTTTCTCCAAAACCATTTTTACTGTGATTTTCTTGGTCCATTGCATACCAATTCTACACCAGTTTGTCCGGATATGACTGGATGAAACCGGAAATATCCGGTTGTTCTTTGGCTAACTCAATCCCAGATATTGCTACAGCCTCTGTGTTTGTGTATTCCTGATATTATCGGCGGACTTTATTTTTTGAATGTTTTTTTCAGGGAATATTTAATTTTGTGCTGTGAAACAGTAATTGGTTATTCATGGGAACACCAGCTCTACACATTCGTATTTTCTAGGGAGAAAGCTAGAGGAACTGAGGCAAACAAACATGATATTTCTGTTTGTATAGATGACATTTTATGCTCTTGCCTAATGAAAAGACTTTGCTTTTCTCCAAAACCATTTTTACTCTGATTTTCTCGGTCCATTGCGTACTAATTCCACACAACTTTGTCCGGATATGACTGGACGAAACCAGAAATATCCGGTTGTGTTTTAGCTAACTCAATCCGAAATATTGCTACAGACTCTGTGTTTGTGTTTTCTGGATATTATCGATGGACTTATTGTTTTGAATGTTTTTATCAGGGAACATTTAATTTTGTACCGTTGAAACACTAATTGGTTCATCATGGGGACACCAGCTCTACACATTCGTATTTTCTAGGGAGAAAGCTAGAGGAACTGCGGCAAACAATCATGATATTTCTCTTTGTATAGATGACATTTTATGCACTTGCCTAACGAAAAGACTTTGCTTTTCTCCAAAACCATTTTTACTCTGATTTTCTCAGTCCATCACATACTAATTCCACACCAGTTTGTCCGGATATGACTGGATGAAACCAGAAATATCCGGTTGTGTTTTGGCTAACTCAATCCGAAATATTGCTACAGACTCTGTGTTTGTGTTTTCTGGATACTATCGATGGACTTATTGTTTTGAATGTTTTTATCAGGGAACATTTAATTTTGTACCGTTGAAACACTAATTGTTTCATCATGGGGACACCAGCTCTACACATTCGTATTTTCTAGGGAGAAATCTAGAGGAACTGCGGCAAACAAACATGATATTTCTGTTTGTATAGATGACATTTTATGGACTTGCCTAACGAAAAGACTTTGCTTTTCTCCAAAACCATTTGTACTGTGATTTTCTCGGTCTATTGCATATGAATTCCACACCACTTTGTCCGGATATGACTGGATGTAACCGGAAATATGTAGTGGAATGAGAAGGCCATGCCAAGGTGGCCACTGGCAAGCGAGTGTCAGTTAGTCAGGAATGGCTTTGAAACCCACCTGGCTTTGGAAACTGCCTGGCAACAGGCTGTGATTGGATGGCTCTGGAAACTGCCTGGTAACAGGCTGTGATTGGTTGGGGTATAGACCACCCCTTGACCAGATTGGCTGGTCTTGGCTATATAAGCTGTTGTATCAACTGTAATAAACGAGTCTGCAGGCTGCTCCCCTCAAGCCTGCTCTCACTGGACTCCCGGGGTCTGTGTGTTGACTCCGCGCCTCTTGCCCCCACCACGCTGCTCTTCTCAGAAACCAACCCACTGCAACATTGTAGAGAATTCAACGGCAACATCTGGCGCGCCAACGTGACTGAGAAAGAGACAGTGTGTCGGACTCGGCGAGGTCCCCCCTGGATTTCGGCAAGTAGGCCCCTCGGTGTTTTGTGTGCTGTTCGGTTCTGTGAGGGTGAGCACAGAACCCCCTCCTACGCCCCTTTCGTTGTCCTTGTCCTTGGTCTAAGTGACCCCAGGTTAGCACACACCACCCTGAAGCGTACGTCGCTTCTCGGCTCCTCCTTTTACTTTCGGTTCACCCGGTGAATTCACATAAGGGACTGATCATCCCAGAATTCGGAAGCAAGTCATCTTCCCTCATTCGAGAGAGGTGACGCTCCAGAGACACCGTGTGGGCATACGGCCTTGACCTAACAAATCAAGGAAGTCCCCCACTAAGCACAAGACATACGTACGATCTGATACACCACTATCTGTTTATCTAGCATAGGGAAACCTCCTACAAAATGCCATCCACAGTTGAGGTGCTAGGAATTTGCTTTGTTACGGTAGCAGTGCTCTATGTGTCTTTCCTCTGGCTAGAGTTGGTGTACCGTCCCGCTCTTAAGCGCTCAGACATGGGAAAGATACCCCCCTCTCAGAATCCTGTGCAGATTATCAAAGATAGTGAATCTGTGAGTGATAGGAGCCTGGCACTCCAGGTCCCTGTCTCACAGACAACGGTTGCTGACTTAGGGAGAGAGAACTCCGACAGTGAAAAAAACAACATAGCAAACAAGGTAGCAATGCCTAGTCAGCCACCCCCCACATACCCGTGGGATGAACTAAGAGGACCTTTACACAATAACTCATGCGAGGTCATCCCATCCGCACCCAGTGAGGATCCCCACATTTGTGGCAGTCCTCAGGCACCCCAAGCTCTTAGGGCAGCAGCTGGACCCCGTCCCACCTGCACATTTGCTGTTAATACAGGAGCGGATGCAGAATTCAGGCCCTGGATTCCAATGCCCATAAATGACCTTACTATGCTAAAAAAGGCTTCTCAAGAGTCAGGTCCTGACTCTCCGTACTTTGAACAAGTGCTCAAACAATGGGCAGCAAACCTCCAAACTCATTTTGACTGGGTTGCACTGCTCAAGGCATGTTTGTCAAGACCACAGTTTTTACAGTGGAAAGCCTCCTATGAGGAAGAGGCTGAAACTGTGGCGAGGAATAATGCTGCCTATGGAATAGCAGTAACCTTTGATATGCTTACAAGCCATGGCACCTACATATATCCTCAAGAACAGGCCTGCATTGGAGTAGTTGCCTATTTTGATCAGGTCAGAGATTTCGCACTTAAAGCCTTAAAAATATAAATCCTCCTGATTATAGTCAGCTCTTTAGAAACCTAGTTCAAGGCCCAAGCGAATGGTTCCCCGATTTCCTTGCCAGAGTCTTGGAGGCAGTAGAGAAAAGATTACTGCCTGGCCCTGTTCAAGACAATTTGGTCAAACAATTAGCTTGGGAAGGTGCTACCAAAGAGGCAAAAGCAGCAATTGCCCCAGTCCGTAATGAAGACATTTCTAAATGGATAATAGCCACAAAAGAGGTAAACCCTGCTGATACTCCCATACAAGTCCTGACTGCGGCCATTAACAAATTGAGCACAAAGAAGTCTAATAACCCTCCAGTTTGTTGGGGATGCCAGGAAATAGGACACCTACGGTGAAACTGCCCAAAAGCTGCAAAATGGGGCAAGCCCAAAACACTGTGTCCCAGATGTAAAAAAGGCTTTCATTGGGCAAAAGATTGCAAGACCAAACCTTTAAACTCCCAGTGGGGCGGCCCTCAGCCCAGCAAGTAAGAGGGAGTCCCACTACCATTAACTGGTCGATGCCCATCTTCAATCTGAGACCAAAATTGACCCTATATTTAGATGACATTGCCTTTGTAGGTTTAATTGATACGGGAGCAGATGTTACTGTTTTAAAAGCTAGGGATGCAAGAAAAATACAACATTGGAAGACAGCACCCGGACCTGACCTCCAAGGTGTTGGAGGATTAAAATTGGCTGATCAAGTCATCACGCCCGTAACTTGGCGAGATGACAATGGAGATACAGGAACCATCTTTCCATTAATTGCTGAGGTTTCCATGACCTTATGGGGGAGAGATGTGCTCTCACAAATGCAAGTGGTCCTTACTATGGATCACAAATCTCCACAAGCCAGCAGCTTTAGTGGAGAACCTACAAGTAAGATTCACCCCCAATTCTAGGGGCCACTGCTCACCTCATACAAAAGCCAAGCCCAATCCCCATTGAATGGGAAAAAACAGGAAACATCTGGGTAGAGCAGTGGCCAATATTACAACCCAAACTTAGCATCCTTAAAGAATTGGTACAGGAACAATTGGAAAAGGGACACATAGAACCCTCCACTAGCCCTCATAACACGCCCATTTTTGTGATACCAAAGAAACAGGGAAAATATAGGCTTCTACAGGATTTGAGAGCTATTAACAAAAATATTAAAAAGATGGGAACATTCCAGGCCGGCATTCCCCATCCAGGGGCCATTCCTAATGGATATCACATAGTTACCATTGATATCAACGATTGCTTCTTTTCCATCCCCATTGCAGAGCAGGATAAGGCTTACTTTGCCCAATTTCCAGCTCCCTGCAAAAAGATTCCAGTGGACAGTGCTCCCACAAGGCATGAAAAATAGCCCTGCCATTTGCCAAAGATATGTTTCTCATGCGACCAGCACACTTAAAGATCAGTGCTTGGTCATACATTATATGGATGATATCTTACTTGCTCACAAGAATGCAGCAATTCTAAATGTCTGTCTAAGTGAGACAGTAAGAAATTTACAATTCCTGGGTTTGTCTGTTGCCACAGAAAAAGTACAACATTTTCCTCCCTTTCAATTCTTGGGTTATCAAATCTCCTCCCATATATCTCCACTGGGCCCAAACCTGAAAGTCAAGCATAAATACTCACTTAATGAACTTCAGCAACTATGTGGCCAAATCAATTGGCTGAAGCCCTTCCTTCCCCTAACACCTGCAGAACTTAGACCGCTATACGATTTATTGACTAAAGGGAACAGCCCTTCCTCAAAAATCCCATTGACACCAGCAGCCAAATCCACTATAGAAAAGATTAACATCCAGTTGTCAAATTTAAAAACCTGTAGATATGACCCTCAGGTGCCTCTATTTGCCATAACCATATCTACCTTCAAGGCCCCCTTAGGAGTTATTTGGCAATGACATGGACCACTTTTTTGGGTGCACATAGCCTGGAGTGATTGTCGTAAAATAGTAAACAAAGTAGATGCCATCCTTATGATGGGACTTAAATTAAGATATTATACCAATAAGATATTTAACGCAGAGCCAGACATAATGGCCCTACCACTATCACAATTGGAACTGTCAACATTGATGCAGAACAGCACGCTCTTTCAAACTTTAATGATAAATTTTCCAGGACAGATTGACAATCACCTGCCAGCAGACAGGCTACTCCAGACACTAAAAACCTTAGAGATAGACTATCCAAAACATGCTTTCCCTGTTAATCAACCTATACCCATGGCACCATGTGCGTTTACGGATGCCAACAAGTCACTCTTTGGAATAGTGATCAAATCTTTAACAGAAAAAGATAAGATCCATGTAGAACCCCATGGGGGATCAGTACAGTTGGGAGAAATAAGAGCAATAGTAAGGTTCTACTCCTCAGCCAAGATGGACCAGTAAATATATTTTCGGACAGCAAATACTCAGTACAGGTAGCAAAGACGATCCCTTTTGCAATCTTTAACCCGACCAGTAAACCAATTGACCAGATGTTCACAACACTTAAAGAGCTAACTGAGAACAGAAAATACCCATGGTATATCTCACACGTAAGATCACATACTGGGTTACCTGGCTTTATTTTCCAAGGCAACAGAAAGGTTGATCGTCTTATCTCCTGCAACACGGCTTCCATTGGACACTTAGAACAAGCCCGTATTTTACACCAAAAATTTCATATGTCAGCAAGCAACATAAAATTGCTTTTCCCAGAGCTAACAATGAGCCAATGCAAACACCTAGTGCACTCTTGCAAGAATTGTGCACCCCTTGCCCCATTAGGCCCACTGCAACAAGCAGGAGTGAACCCACGAGGCCTTGCTCCTAATAAACTATGGCAAGTGGACATCACCCACATTAATTCCTTTGGTAAACTTAAGTTTGTTCATGTGGTGGTAGATACTTATTCAAAGGCTGTATTTGCAACAGCCCAATCTGGAGAAAAGGCTAGTAATGTGATAAAGGCAGTTAAATCAGCCATGCTGGTCCTTGGTGTCCCCTGGACCATAAAGACTGATAACAGGCCAGCGTATACATCACAGGAATTTACTTCCTTCCTGAAATCTTGGAATATACAGTCTGCTACAGGTATCCCATACAACCCACAGGGACAGGCAATTATTGAAAGAACTCATAGGACAATTAAAGATCTCTTACAAAGGCAAAAAAATAATCATATACCCTCAGACCCACAGCTTGCTTTGACTGAGGTCCTTTTCACTATCAATTTTCTTACTTTTGATTCCCAAGGGATCAGCCCAGCTTATAAACACTGGGGATCCTTTCCATCCCAGACCCCAGCCCCTATGGTTAGATGGAAAGACCCCCTGACAGGAGAATGGAAAGGACCACACCCCCTGCTAACCAAAGGTCGAGGATATGCTTGTGTCTTTCCAGAGAATGCGGAACAGCCCATTTGGGTACCAGCCAGAAACATCAAGCCTGCAACTGACAGCCAACCAGAACCAGCTGAACAAGACCCAGACTCCGCCTTGTTAGCAGACGCACCTGCCCTATCATCCTACCCTGAGAAACTGCCCAAAGCCACATCTGTTACCATTGTGTATCCCACTAGCTCTGGTCACTCCAATGGCCCACGGCCTGTGTGTGGTCATGCCATTCCTGATAACCGTTATTCTTCATTCCTACCCCTATCTGAGCAAGCAATCCTGTGGTCTCTCGATTTGAGCGCTGGTTAGTCAATGACGGGTAAGATCCCCTGGGGGACAACCTAAGACAGGCACAGCTGCGTACAGAGACCACATGGAAATGGGGTCAACAATGGTATGGCCAAGAATCATGACTCCTGTTGCTCAAAAAATAAACGAACAGGGGGAAATGTAGTGGAATGAGAAGGCCATTCTAAGGTGGCCACTAGCAAGCGAGTGTCAGTTAGTCAGGAATGGCTTTGAAACCCACCTGGCTTTGGAAACTGCCTGGCAACAGGCTGTGATTGGATGGATTTGAAACTGCCTGGCGACAGACTGTGATTGGATGGCTCTGGAAACTGCCTGGTAACAGGCTGTGATTGGTTGGGGTATAGACCGCCCCTTGACCAGATTGGCTGGTCTTGGCTATATAAGCTGTTGTATCAACTGTAATAAACGAGTCTGCAGGCTGCTCCCCTCAAGCCTGCTCTCACCGGACTCCCGGGGTCTGTGTATTGACTCCACGCCTCTTGCCCCCACCAAGCTGCTCTTCTCAGAAACGAACCCACTGCAACATTGTGGAGAATTCAACGGCAACAGAAATATCCGGGTTTTTTTTTTTGGCTAACTCCATCCCAGATATTGCTACAGCATCTGTGTTTGTGTATTCCTGATATTATGCATGGACTTTATATTATTCAATGTTTTTTTTCAGGGAACATTTAATTTTATGCTTGGAAACACTAATTGGTTCCACATGGAGACACCAGCTCTACACATTCGTATTTTCTAGAGAGAAAGCTAGAGGAACTGCGGCAAACAAACATGATATTTCTGTTTCTATAGATGACATTTTATGCACTTGCCTATCGAAACGACTTTCCTGTTCTCCAAAACTATTTTTACTGTGATTTTCTCTGTCCATTGCATACGAATTCCACACCACTTTGTCCGTATATAACTGGATGAAACCGGAAATATCTGGTTGTGTTTGGCTACCTCAATCCCAGATATTGCTACAGCATCTGTGTTTGTTTTTTCTGGATATTATCCACAGAATTTATTGTTTTGAATGTTTTTTATTAGGGAACATTTCATTTTGATCTTGGATATAGTAATTGGTTCCACATGGAGACACCAGCTCTACATATTCGTTTTTTCTAGGGAGAAAGCTAGAGGAACTGTGACAAACAAACATGATATTTTTGTTTGTATAGATGACATTTTATGCACTTGCCTAATGAAATGACTTTGCTTTTCTCCAAAACCATTTTTACTGTGATTTTCTCGGTCCATTGCAAACGAATTCCACACCAGTTTGTCTGGATATGACTGGATGAAACCAGAAATATCCGGTTGTTTTTTGGGTAACTCAATCCGAAATATTGCTATAGACTGTGTTTTTTGTTTTCTGGATATTATCGATAGACTTATTGTTTTGAATGCTTTTATCAGGGAACATTTAATTTTGTACCGGTGAAACACTTATTGGTTCATAATGGAAACACCAGATCTACACATTCGTATTTTCTAGGGAGAAAGCTTGAGGATTTGCGGCTAAAAAACCTGATATTTCTGTTTCTATAGATGACATTTTATGCACTTGCCTATCGAAACGACTTTCCTTTTCTCCAAAACTATTTTTACTGTGATTTTCCATCCATTGCATACGAATTCCACACCACTTTGTCTGTATATGACTGGATGAAACCGGAAATATCTGGTTGTGTTTGGCTACCTCAATCCCAGATATTGCTACAGCATCTGTGTTTGTTTTTTCTGGATATTATCCACAGAATTTATTGTTTTGAATGTTTTTTATTAGGGAACATTTCATTTTGATCTTGGATACAGTAATTGGTTCCACATGGAGACACTAGTTCTATATATTTGTATTTTCTAGGGAGAAATCTAGAGGAACTGCGGCAAACAAACATGTTATTTCTTTTTATATAGATGACATTTTATGCACTTGCCTAATGAAAAGACTTTGCTTTTCTCCAAAACTATTTTTACTGTGATTTTCTCGGTCAATTGCATACGAATTCCACACCAGTTTGTCCCGATATGACTGGATGAAACCAGAAATATACGGTTGTGTTTTGGCTAACTCAATTCGAAATATTGTGAAAACCTCTGTTTTTGTGTTTTCTGCATATTGTCGATGGACTTTATTGTTTGAATATTTTTATCAGGTAACATTACATTTTGTACCGTTAAAACACTAATTGGTTCATCATGGGGACACCAGCTCTAGACATTCGTATTTTCTAGGGAGAAAGCCAGAGGAACTGCTGCAAACAAACATGATATTTCTCTTTGTATAGATGACATTTTATGCTCTTGCCTAATGAAAAGACTTTGCTTTTCGCCAAAACCATTTGTACTGTGATTTTCTCGGTCCATTGCATATGAATTCCATAGCACTTTGTCCGGATATGACTGGATGAAACCGGAAATATCCGTTTTGTTTTGGCTAACTCAATCCCAGATATTGCTACAGCCTCTGTGTTTGTGTTTTCTGGATATTATCGATGGACTGTATTATTTAGAATATTTTTATCAAGGAACATTTAATTTTGCACCATAGAAACACTAATTGGTTCATCATGGGGACAGCAGCTCTACACATTCGTATTTTCTAGGTAGAAAGCTAGAGGAACTGTGGCAAATAAACATGATATTTCTCTTTGTATAGATGACATTTTATGCACTTGCCTAACGAAAAGACTTTGCTTTTCTCCAAAACCACTGGTACTGTGATTTTCTCGGTCCATTACATAGGAATTCCACACCAGTTTGTCCGGATATGACTGGATGAAACCGGAAATATCCGGTTGTGTTTTGGCTAACTCAATCCCAGATATTGCTACAGGCTCTGTGTTTGTGTATTCCTGAAATTATCCACAGACGTTATTGTTTTGAATGTTTTTTTTGAAGGAATATTTAATTTTGTGCTTGGAAACTCTAATTGTTTCCACATGGAGACACCAGCTCTACCTATTTGTACATCCTAGGGAGAAAACTAGAGGAACTGTGGCACACAAACATGATATTTCTGTTTGTATCGATGATATTTTATCTACTTGCCTAAAAAAGACTTTGCTTTTCTCCAAATCCATTTGCACTGTGATTTTCTCGGTCCATTGCATACGAATTCCACACCAGTTTGTCCGGATATGATTGGATAAAAATAGGAATATCCGGTTTGTTTTGGTTAACTCAATCCCAGATATTGCTACAGCATCTGTGTTTGTGTTTTCTAGATATTATAATGGACTTTATTGTTTTGAATGTTTTTTATCGTGGAACATTTTTTTTAGCTTGGATACAACAATTGATTCCACATGGAGACACCAGCTCTACACATTCGTATTTTCTAGGGAGAAAGCTAGAGGAACTGCGGCAAACAAACTTGATATTTCTGTTTGTGTAGATGACATTTTATGCACTTGCCTAAAGAAAACACTTTGCTTTTCTCCAAAACCATTTTTACTGTGATTTTCTCGGTCAATTGCATATGAATTCCACACCACGTTGTCCAGATATGACTGGATGAAACCGGAAATACCCGTTTTTTTTTTTAACTCAATTCAAAATATGGTGAAAGCCTCTGTGTTTGTGTATTCCTGATATTATCCACGGACTTTATTGTTTTGTATGTTTTTTATCAGGGAACATTTTATTTTGAGCTTGGAAACACTATTAGTTCCACATGGAAACACCAGCTCTACACATTCCTATTTTCTAGGGAGAAAGCCAGAGGAACTTCAGTAAAAAAAACATGATATTTCTGTTTGTATTGATGGCATTTTATGCACTTGCCTAACGAAAAGACTTTGCTTTTCTCCAAAACCATTTTTACTGTGATTTTCTTGGTACATTGCATACTAATTCCACACCAGTTTGTCCGGATATGACTGGATGAAACCAGAAATATCTGGTTGTATTTTGGCTAACTCAATCCCAAATATTGCTACAGCCTCTATGTTTGTGTATTCCTGATATTACCACGGAGTTTATTTTTTTTGAATGTTTTCTATAAGGGAACATTTAATTCTGTGCTTGGAATCACTAATTGGTTCCACATGGAGACACCAGCTGAACATATTCGTATTTTCTAGGGAGAAAGCTAGTGGTACTGCAGCAAACATGATATTTCTGTTTTTATAGATGACATTTTATGCACTTGAATAACAAAAAGACTTTGCTTTTCTCCAAACCATTTCTCTGTGATTTTCTAGGTGATAGCATACGAATTCCACACCACGTTGTGTGGATATGACTGGATGAAACCGGAAATATCCGGTTTTCTTTTGGCTAACTCAATCCCAGATATTGCTACAGCCACTGTGTTCCTATATTCCTGATATTATCCATGGACTTTATTGTTTTGAATGTTTTTTTTCAGGGAACATTTTATTTTGAGCTTGGAAACACTAATTGTTTCCACATGGAGACACCAGCTCTACACATTCCTATTTTCTAGGGAGAAAGCTAGAGGAACTGCGGCAAACAAACATGATATTTCTGTTTGTATCGATGACATTTTATGCACTTGCCTAACGAAAAGACTTTGCTTTTCTCCAAAACCATTTTTACTCTGATTTTCTCGGTCCACTGCATAGGAATTCCAGACCAGTTTGTCCGGATATGACTGGATGAAACCAGAAATATCCGTTTGTGTTTTGGCTAACACAATCCAAATATTGTGAAATCCTCTGTGTTTGTGTTTTCTGGATAATAGCGATGGACTTTATTGTTTGAATATTTTTTATCAGGGAACACTTAATTTTGTACCGTTGAAACACTAATTGGTAAATCATGGGGACTCCAGCTCTACACATTCTTATTTTCAGGGAGAAAGCTAGAGGAACTCCCGCAAACAAACATGATATTGCTGTTTGTATAGATGACATTTTATGCACTTGCCTAAAAAAGACTTTGCTATTCTCCAAAACCATTTTTACTGTGATTTTCTCTGTCCATTGCTTACGAATTCCACACCATTTTGTCCGGATATGACTGGATGAAACCGGAAATATCTGGTTTTGTTTATGCTAACTAATTCCAAATATTGCTACAGACTCTGTGTTTGTGTTTTCTGGATACTATCAATGGACTTTATTTTTATGAATTTTTTTTATCAGGGAATATTTTATTTTGAGCTTGGATACAGTAATTGGTTCCACATGGAGACACCAGCTGAACACATTCGTATTTTCTAGGGAGAAAACTATAGGAACTGCAGCAAACAAACATGATATTTCTGTTTGTATAGATGATATTTCATGCACTAGCCTATCGAAAACTTTGCTATTCTCCAAAACCGTTTTTACTGTGAATACCTTGGTCCATTGCATAAGAATTCCACACCAGTTTAATGGATATGATGGGATGAAACCGGAAATATCCGGTTTTGTTTGGCTAACTCAATCCCAGATATTTCCACAGCTTCTGTGTTTGTGTATTCCTGATATTATCCACGGATTTTATTGTTTTGATTGTTTTTTATCAGGGAATATTTAATTTTGTGCTTGGAATCACTAATTGTGTAAGACCCACGAAAGGTGTCTCAGAATTCTACCGACCCCAGAAACACGAATTCCACTCCAATCGATGCAAAGGGCATGAGGAAGTTTATTACATCTGCGCAGATGGGCCGTCTCTAAGCACAACAGCACCCTCTGGTGCAGTGCAGGAAGAGAGGCCCCGATCATCAATCGCACAGAGTATTTAAGGCTTAAAACCACAACATTAGCATATCTCCACAGCATTACAAAAGATCACAAGATAAACCACAGCATGACAAATAATCACAAGATAAAGGGTTTTTCCAGGGTAAGGGAACAAAGTCCTTGAGCAAGCACAAATACGGGGTCATCGTGACCAAAAACTTAACATAGCTCCTAAAATAATTATCACATGCTACAATTATCTCATGAAAGCATTAACACAATCATCACATGCTACAAGTTCAGCTAAAGTTCAGTTATCTTATAAAAGCATTTTGCAAGCCCAGCCATTTTGCACAAAAGCAAAACAGTATGCAGTTAGCTCAAGCAACTCCATTTTAACCCCATCCTGCCTTATTTTCTCATTCCCCCCTTTTCTTTTTGTCAAATTTTAATCTTAAAATTTTAAAGAATATTTATATATATTTCCTCTATAGTTTCGTTCTCAACACTTTGGTCCTGCCTGCGGTCCTGCCTTCGGTCCTGCCTTGCTAGGACCATGGCATAGGCGGCAGCAGAAAGCCCATGTATTACAAAAACTAAAAATAAAAGTAGTACTATTGAAAGAGTATCCGACCATACAGTAGGGGACAAATCAGTCGAATTAAAACTTTTAGATGTATTTGCTATCTGGGGGAGTGTAAAGGTCATGGGTTGGTCCTGGGATTTTATAGTAGACAATGCAGGCCATGACCTTTGATCCTCCCACCTCCCCAACATACTGGGACCTCCAATTTGGGGAAGGGCTTCCTCTTTAAGTTGAATTTTAAATAGGAGCCCGGGATTATAGTCAGAAACATAAAACCTTAAGCCCCATATTCTTCCCCTTTTCCAGTCAGTAAGGTTGGCCTTTTTTCCTTTTTCTGTGAAAGAAATATTAAGGGGCATAGAGCAGTTGGGATCTCTCCCAGGAATAAAATTACGGTGTACAGTAATCCAATCCCAACTAGAGGAGGGTTTCCAATATACGTGACCAGTGGTTTCACATCCCCAGGCCTTACAGTAGAAAGATTCTGCTCCCCCGCATCGCCTCTTTTCTTTTGTAGACCTGCCATCCTTAGGGCACACATAAAACTCTTGTTGTTGTAACTGGCATCTCTTTATCTTAGACTCGCACCCAAGCCGCGCGGGGCCACGGACCAATGCACCAGGGGCGAACGCGACACCATAGGCTGCCAAGTTATCCATTCCCTCTACTAGCTTACATACATCAGGGTGCAAGGCAGGCCACCATGTCCCAGAGGGGGCCACGTGGGTAACGGACCACACGACCTCCGTGGTACCAGATTGCACCTCCCATGTGAGCCTCACCGGGGCATGCGGGCCGCCCATAATAGGGGTAAAAAGAATTGTAAGCAGTACTAAACAGTTTTTGAAATTCTTATCTTGAGTGGGTTTTGAGTACGTTGTAGTTTCCATTTTGGTGTCGGCTCGTCGGCAGGGTCGTCGGTCTCTTGTCTCTGTTCAGCTGTCGCCCTCTTGACGTGTGACACGTGTATCCAGGTGGCAATTCCGTCTACCTTTATCGCGGTCGGCGTAGTTAATAATACCGTGTAGGGTCCCTTCCAACGTGGCTCAAGCGTCTTAATCTGGTGTCTGCGGACGTAGACAATGTCCCCAATCTGGAACGAATGTGGGAGCGTAGGGCACTTGGACTGGTATACGGCAGTCAGCTGCTTCCCTATATGCCTGTGGATGAGCTGCAAGGCTCGGAAGCGGGTCTGCAAAGTAGAGGATGTTGCAAATGAGTCAATACTGGGTCCCAACAAATCTGCCGCGGGTGGAGGGCCTCCGTACAATATTTCATAGGGTGTTAATCCACATACAGAAGGTGTGTTACGAGCCCTAAACAAAGCCATCGGCAGCAGTTCGACCCAGTCTCTAGTGCCAGTCTCCATTGTCAATTTAGTCAAGGTCTCCTTAATTGTTCTGTTCATTCGTTCTACCTGACCTGAACTCTGGGGCCTGTACGCACAATGCAATTTCCAATCAATCCCCAGCACTTTGGTCACCAACTGACTTACCCTGGAGACGAAGGCGGGTCCATTATCCGACCCCAATACCTTAGGTAAGCCAAACCACGGGAAGATTTCTTCTAATAGCTTCTTAACCACGACTTGTGCTGTCTCCTTCTTCACTGGAAATGCTTCAGGCCAGCCGGAAAAGGTATCTACGAACACTAGAAGGTACTTAATTCCATATCTGCTTGGGCGGACCTCTGTGAAATCTATTTTCCAATTAATTCCAGGCCTAGCCCCCCGTATCCGGACTCCTTCAGGTATTTTAGAACATTTGGGATTTACCTTGGCGCATGGGATGCAGGCCTCTATGGTTTGTTTTACTGCTGCATGTAGTCCCAATAAAAAATGAGAAATCTCCTCCCTATCCAGTAAGGTCTTTAATTTCTTATACCCTAAATGTGTCCATCTATGTAGATCTTGCACTAATCTTCTAGTTTCTTTTGTGGGCAGCACGACTTTGCCCTGTATTTTCCAGCTTTTAGTGGTCTCGTCGTAAATTCCCCCTAGCCTTTGTATGGCTGCCACATCTTGTTCGGTATAATTCCATTCCGGCCCCCGGCTGGGAGGGTCTTGCACATCGATGTTTAACACGCAGCTACCCAAGGCGCTAGTTCTGGCCACCTCATCCACCATCCGGTTACCCTGTGCCACTGGATCCTCTCCTTTTTGGTGGCCAGGGCAATGTATGATGCTCACCTTCTTTGGCAAGAAGAGGGCCTGTAGGAGGTCTAGGATTTCCTGCTTATTTTTAATTTCTCTGCCTGCTGAAGTAAGCAGTCCCCTTCTTTTATATATTTCACCATGCACATGCGCCGTAGCGAAGGCGTATCGACTGTCTGTATAAATGTTTACCCTCTTCCCTTTTGCCTGTTTTAAGGCCTCAGTCAGAGCTACCAACTCAGCTTTCTGTGCTGAAGTGCCTGGTGGTAAGGCAGAGGCCCAAACAACAGTCTTCCCGTCAACCACCGCCGCCCCTGCCCTCCTCTCACCTTGATGGAGGAAGCTGCTGCCATCTGTGTACCAGGTGTACTCCGCGTCTGACAGGGGCTGATCTGTCAAGTCCTCACGGGCCCCATAGACTTCAGCTAGCACCTGCTGGCAATTGTGGCTGACCTGCGTATGGTCTCCTGGTTCCGGCAGTAGAGTGGCGGGGTTGAGAGAGGCCGTCGTTCCAAACCGGATGCGTTCGGGGTTGAGTATCATTGCTTGGTAATGGGTAATTCTGGCATTTGATAGCCATCGATCAGGTGGCTGACGTATGACCGTCTCAATAGCATGAGACGTCACTACGGTCAGTGGCTATTCCAGAGTCAGTTTGTTAGAATCTTTCACAATCGTGGCCACCGCCGCTATCATGCGAAGGCACGGGGGCCACCCAGAGGCGACACTGTCCAATTTCTTTGAAAAATAGGCCACTGGCCTCTTCCAAGGCCCTAATTTTTGGGTCAAGACTCCCTTTGCAATCCCCCCTCTTTCGTCTATATATAGGATAAAAGGCTTGTTGGGGTCAGGCAGGCTTAGTGAGGGGGCTTCCAAGAGGGCCTTTTTTAGTTGATCGAAGGCCAACTGCTGTTCTTCTCCCCAGATGTAAGGGGAATTGTTTTTTGTGAGGGGATATAGGGAAGCCGCAATCTCCGCAAACCCAGGAATCCACAGGCGGCAGAAACCGGCACTTCCCAGAAATTCCCTCAACTGGCGTGGGTTTTTAGGTGGGGGTATAAGCGCCACCTCCTGTTTACGTCCCTCCGTTAGCAACCTCCTGCCCCCTCTCAATTTATAACCCAGGTAAACTACCTGTCGGGCACATATTTGGGCCTTTTTGGCAGAGGCGCGATATCCCAGCTTGCCTAGCTTCTGGAGCAGGGATTCCGTGCCCTGTTTACAGTCCTCTTCGGTTTCTGCTGCCAGGAGTAAGTCATCCACATACTGTAAAAGAGTCCATTGAGGGTTACTCACCCTAAAGCTTGCCAAGTCATGATGTAAGGCCTCATCGAATAGTGTGGGCGAATTTTTAAATCCTTGTGGGAGTCTGGTCCAAGTCAATTGCCCTGAGAATCCAGTCTCTGGGTCCTTCCATTCGAATGCAAACAAAGGTTGGCTCTGGGGGCTCAATCTCAGACAAAAGAAAGCATCTTTTAAATCTAGCACTGTATACCAAGTGCGCGATGGAGGCAAAGTGCTCAGCAAGTTGTACGGATTTGGCACGGTCGGGTGAATGTCTTCAACCCGACGATTTACCTCACGTAAGTCCTGCACAGGTCGGAAGTCATTGGTGCCTGGTTTCCGTACCGGCAGTAAGGGTGTGTTCCAAGGGGATTGGCAGGGTTTTAATATTCCCAAGTCCAGCAGTCTCTTAATGTGGGGCCGGATTCCATCCTTTGCTTCCTTGGTCATAGGATACTGCCGTACAGATATTGGTTCAGCTGTAGGCTTTACATTTACTATTATGGGTGGCTGCTGAATTGCTAATCCTATTCCTCCAGTCTCTGCCCAAGAACTCGGAAACTTTTCGATCCACTCAGGGGCTATTGGGGTTTTTATTTTTTCTCCGTCATATAGATGATGTTCATCTCTTAATTGTAAAGTCAATACTTGTAGAAGGCGCCCTCCAGAGTCCGTCACTGAGGCCACTTCCTTCTGGAAATGAATCTGGGCTCCCACCTTAGATAGCAAATCTCTTCCTAATAATGGATATGGGCAGTCTGGTACTAAAAGAAATGAGTGGGTGACTTGGCCAGTGGCTAGATCTACCTGCCGTTCTGTGGTCCATCGGCACATTTTTCTTCCAGTTGCTCCCTGGACGCAAGAAATTTTTGAGCTAAGGGGGCCAATATTTTTGTTTAAAACAGAGTGCTGAGCTCTGGTATCCACCATAAACGTGAACGGCCTGCCTCCCACTCTCAGGGTTACCCGGGGCTCAGGGGGAGGCTCCTGGCCCTGACCCCCTAGTAATCGTCCTCTTCCCCCAGGGGAAGAACTGGAATGTCAGTCTCCTTTATTTTTCTGGTGGCATTTTTGTTTGGACAGTCTCTGGCCCAGTGTCCTCTTTCCTTACAGTACGCACACTGGTCTCGTCCTATCCGCGGTCTATGTTTGTCTCCCGGGTATTTCTTTGTTTGACCTCTACCATAACCTGACCTATCCTGCCTATTAGATTCGCTTACTGCGGTGACCAAAATTTTAGCTAGTTCCCTATTTTTCTTTTTGTCTCTCTGATCCTGTTCTTTTTGCATTCTTTCCTCTTTTTCTTCTTTAGTTTCCCTCTTATTAAAGATTCTCTCTGCCTCTTTTAGGAGGTCCTACAATGTATAACCCTGTAAGCCCTCCAGTCTCTGCAGCCGCGCTCGGATATCTGGGGCCGATTGGCCAATGAAAGACATTATTACGTCCGACTGCCGGTCAGCAGCCTGGGGGTCAAACGGGGTGTACATCCGGTATCCCTCCATTAATCTCTCTAGAAACCCCGCCGGGGTCTCCTCATTACCCTGAGTTATGGCACGTACCTTAGCCAAATTGGTGGGGCGTCTCCCTGCCCCTCTGAGACCTGTCAGGAGAATCTGGCGATAGAGACGAAGTCGTTCCCTACCGACAGCCGTACTAAAATCCCAATCCGGTCTGGTCAACGGGAATGCTGCATCAATCTCGTTCGGCAGTTGGGTAGGTTGACCGTTGTCCCCTGGAACATTTTTTCGAGCTTCTGTGAGAACTCGCTGTCTCTCCTCCGTGGTCAGGAGAGCCTGCAGGAGCTGCTGGCAGTCATCCCAGGTCGGTTGGTGGGTTAAAAGAATAGATTCAATTAATCCTGTCAAAGATTGTGGATCTTGAGAAAAAGGCGGGTTATGGGTATTCCAATTGTACAAATCTGAAGCTGAAAACGGCCAATATTGCATCTGATCCCCCACTGAGCGGAGTGGGAAAGCCTGAACCTCCCACTGCCCGCCCTCACTCCCCCCTCCCCGACGCAAGCGCAGTCTGGTACTCATGGGGGTTGAACGAGCCGGAGGGTCCTCCTCCCCTTCTCCCTGCGTAGAATCCGGGGAAGGTGCCGTAGGTTCTCTCGGGAGGGGTGCGTAAGGCGGTGGGGTGTCAAAAAGCAAAAGATCCTCCTGCCCACCCGGGAGGACCGAGGGTTTCTTTGCCTTGAGGGAGTCTAACTCCTTTAATGGGTAAAGGGCCGAGGCAGGGGCAACCGGCGAATTTTGCGCTGGGTCTTCCCACACAAAGATGTCAACTGACGGGAGCCCGCTCTGATCCGCGGGTTGCAGTTTTAAAGGTGTTACAGACGGAGGCAGGGCGGGTAAGGCACCCGCCACGACACGGTCAGCCGGGAGAAAGGGTTTTACCCATTTTGGGGGGTATTGTGCCAGGTCCTCCCACACAAAGATATAGGGCACTTGATCCGGGTGCCCTTCTTTGCCTTCCCTGCAGACCTGGCTCTTCACCTGTAAGATAATTCGAGAGTCAAAAGTCCCATCCCGTGGCCACCCGATGTTTAAGGCTGGCCACTCGGACGTACAGAAACTTGTCCAGTTCTTCTTCTGCACTCTTATAGACAAGTTTTGGGCCCGCTCCCGGACCTCTCTCCAATGATCTAGAGTAAGACTCAAAGGTGTAGTTAATTCCTGTCCCATGTTGGAGGGGAAAGGCAAATAAGGAAGATATATTAGAACACAGAAAACAACCATAAGACTCACAAATCACAAAACTCACAAAGACACTGCGCGCAAAACCAAGACAAAACTGAAACCAAAACTTCCGATGGGAGTGGCTGCTGACACCAGCCCTTCTCCCGCAGACCACCACTGGAGCGTCCTCCAGGGTACGAGCCAGGCGTCGCGGACACGTCTGTCCTTACCTACTACTGGCTCAATTCTTTCGGCGTCTAGCGCCTGTACAGATAAAACATAAACCTCCGGTAAGTCAAGCGCCCCAGGAAAACAGCTAAAACATAAACCTCCGGTACGTCAAGCGCCCCGGGAAAAAATAAAATAATAAAAAAATCAACAAAACACACAAAAATACTTAAAACAGCAAAGACTTACCTCCGATTGGAAAATGGAGCGTGGGTCTGGGGTCTCGAATCCCGGACGAGCCCCCAAGAATGTAGACCCCCGAAAGGTGTCTCAGAATTCTACCGACCCCAGAAACACGAATTCCACTCCAATCGATGCAAAGGGCATGAGGAAGTTTATTACATCTGCGCAGATGGGCCGTCTCTAAGCACAACAGCACCCTCTGGTGCAGTGCAGGAAGAGAGGCCCCGATCATCAATCGCACAGAGTATTTAAGGCTTAAAACCACAACATTAGCATATCTCCACAGCATTACAAAAGATCACAAGATAAACCACAGCATGACAAATAATCACAAGATAAAGGGTTTTTCCAGGGTAAGGGAACAAAGTCCTTGAGCAAGCACAAATACGGGGTCATCGTGACCAAAAACTTAACATAGCTCCTAAAATAATTATCACATGCTACAATTATCTCATGAAAGCATTAACACAATCATCACATGCTACAAGTTCAGCTAAAGTTCAGTTATCTTATAAAAGCATTTTGCAAGCCCAGCCATTTTGCACAAAAGCAAAACAGTATGCAGTTAGCTCAAGCAACTCCATTTTAACCCCATCCTGCCTTATTTTCTCAATTGGTTCCACATGGAGACACCAGCTCTACACATTCGTATTTTCTAGGGAGAAAGCTATAGGAACTGAAGCAAACAAACATGATATTTCTGTTTGTATAGATGACATTTTATGCACTTGTGTATCAAAAAGACTTTATTTTCTCTAAAAACATTTTTACTGTGATTTTCTCGGTCCATTGCATACCAATTCCACACAAGTTTGCACAGATATGAATGGATGAAACCAGAAATATCCGGTTGTGTTTTGGCTAACTCAATCCGAAATATTGAAAGCCTCTGTGTTTGTGTTTTCTGGATATTATCGACGGACTTTATTGTTTTGAATGTTTTATCAGGGAACACTTAATTTTCTACCGTTGAAACACGAATTGGTTCATTATGGGGACACCAGCTCTACACATTCGTATTTTCTAGGGAGAAAGCTAGAGGAACTACAACAAAGAAACATGATATTTCTGTTTGTATAGATGACATTTTATGCACTTGCCTAACGAAAAGACTTTGCTTTTCTCCAAAACCATTTGCACTGTGATTTTCTCAGTCCATTGCATACGAATTCCACACCAGTTTGTCTGGATATGATTGGATAAAAATAGGAATATCCGGTTTGTTTTGGTTAACTCAATCCCAGATATTGCTACAGCATCTGTGTTTGTGTTTTCTAGATATTATCAATGGACTTTATTGTTTTGAATGGTTTTTATCGTGGAACATTTTATTTTGAGCTTGGATACAATAATTGATTCCACATGGAGACACCAGCTCTACACATTCGTATTTTCTAGGGAGAAAGCTAGAGGAACTGCGGCAAACAAACTTGATATTTCTGTTTGTATAGATGACATTTTATGCACTTGCCTAAAGAAAACACTTTGCTTTTCTCCGAAACCATTTTTACTGTGATTTTCTCGGTCCATTGCATACGAATTCCACACCACGTTGTCCAGATATGACTGGATGAAACCGGAAATATCCGGTTTTTTTTTTGTTAACTCAATTCAAAATATGGTGAAAGCCTCTGTGTTTGTGTATTCCTGATATTATCCACGGACTTTATTGTTTCGAATGTTTTTTATCAGGGAACATTTTATTTTGAGCTTGGAAACACTAATTAGTTCCACATGGAAACACCAGCTCTACACATTCCTATTTTCTAGGGAGAAAGCCAGAGGAACTTCAGTAAAAAAAACATGATATTTCTGTTTGTATTGATGGCATTTTATGCACTTGCCTAACGAAAAGACTTTGCTTTTCTCCAAAACCATTTTTACTGTGATTTTCTTGGTACATTGCATACTAATTCCACACCAGTTTGTCCGGATATGACTGGATGAAACCAGAAATATCCGGTTGTATTTTGGCTAACTCAATCCCAAATATTGCTACAGCCTCTATGTTTGTGTATTCCTGATATTACCACGGAGTTTATTTTTTTTGAATGTTTTCTGTAAGGGAACATTTAATTCTGTGCTTGGAATCACTAATTGGTTCCACATGGAGACACCAGCTCTACACATTCCTATTTTCTAGGGAGAAAGCTAGTGGTACTGCAGCAAACATGATATTTCTGTTTTTATAGATGACATTTTATGCACTTGACTAACAAAAAGACTTTGCTTTTCTCCAAACCATTTCTCTGTGATTTTCTAGGTGATAGCATACGAATTCCACACCAGTTTGTCCGGATATGATTGGATAAAAATAGGAATATCCGGTTTGTTTTGGCTAACTCAATCCCAGATATTGCTACAGCCACTGTGTTCCTATATTCCTGATATTATCCACGGACTTTATTGTTTTGAATGTTTTTTTTCAGGGAACATTTTATTTTGAGCTTGGAAACACTAATTGTTTCCACATGGAGACACCAGCTCTACACATTCCTATTTTCTAGGGAGAAAGCTAGAGGAACTGCGGCAAACAAACATGATATTTCTGTTTGTATCGATGACATTTTATGCACTTGCCTAACGAAAAGACTTTGCTTTTCTCCAAAACCATTTTTACTCTGATTTTCTCGGTCCACTGCATAGGAATTCCAGACCAGTTTGTCCGGATATGACTGGATGAAACCAGAAACATCCGTTTGTGTTTTGGCTAACACAATCCAAATATTGTGAAAGCCTCTGTGTTTGTGTTTTCTGGATAATAGCGATGGACTTTATTGTTTGAATATTTTTTATCAGGGAACACTTAATTTTGTACCGCTGAAACACTAATTGGTTCATCATGGGGACTCCAGCTCTACACATTCTTATTTTCAGGGAGAAAGCTAGAGGAACTCCCGCAAACAAACATGATATTGCTGTTTGTATAGATGACATTTTATGCACTTGCCTAAAAAAGACTTTGCTATTCTCCAAACCATTTTTACTGTGATTTTCTCTGTCCATTGCTTACGAATTCCACACCATTTTGTCCGGATATGACTGGATGAAACCGGAAATATCTGGTTTTGTTTATGCTAACTAATTCCAAATATTGCTACAGACTCTGTGTTTGTGTTTTCTGGATACTATCAATGGACTTTATTTTTATGAATTTTTTTATCAGGGAATATTTTATTTTGAGCTTGGATACAGTAATTGGTTCCACATGGAGACACCAGCTGAACACATTCGTATTTTCTAGGGAGAAAACTATAGGAACTGCAGCAAGCAAACATGATACTTCTGTTTGTATAGATGATATTTCATGCACTAGCCTATCGAAAACTTTGCTATTCTCCAAAACCGTTTTTACTGTGAATACCTTGGTCCATTGCATAAGAATTCCACACCAGTTTAATGGATATGATGGGATGAAACCGGAAATATCCTGTTTTGTTTGGCTAACTCAATCCCAGATATTTCCACAGCTTCTGTGTTTGTGTATTCCTGATATTATCCACGGATTTTATTGTTTTGAATGTTTTTTATCAAGGAACATTTAATTTTGTGCTTGGAATCACTAATTGGTTCCACATGGAGACACCAGCTCTACACATTCGTATTTTCTAGGGAGAAAGCTATAGGAACTGAAGCAAACAAACATGATATTTCTGTTTGTATCGATTACATTTTATGCACTTGCCTAACGAAAAGACTTTGCTTTTCTCTAAAAACATTTTTACTGTGATTTTCTCGGTCCATTGCATACCAATTCCACACAAGTTTGCACGGATATGAATGGATGAAACCAGAAATATCCGGTTGTGTTTTGGCTAACTCAATCCGAAATATTTGAAAGCCTCTGTGCTTGTGTTTTCTGTATATTATCGACGGACTTTATTGTTTTGAATGTTTTATCAGGGAACATTTAATTTTCTACCGTTGAAACACGAATTGGTTCATTGTGGGGACACCAGCTCTACACATTCGTATTTTCTAGGGAGAAAGCTAGAGGAACTACGACAAAGAAACATGATATTTCTGTATGTATCGATGACATTTTATGCACTTGCCTAACGAAAAGACTTGCTTTTCTCCAAAACCATTTTTACTGTGATTTTCTCAGTCCATTACATACGAATTCCACACCAGTTTGTCAGGATATAACTGGATGAAACCGGAAATATCTGGTTTTGTTTTTGCTAACTCAACCCTGGATATTGCTACAGCCACTATGATAGTTTTTCCTGGATATTATCCATAGACTTTAGAGTTTTAAACGTTTTTTATCGGGGAAAATTTAATTTTGAGCCTGGATACAGTAATTAGTTCCACATGAGAGCACCAGCTCTACGTATTCATATTTTCTACTGAGAAAGCTAGAGGAACTGCGGCAAACAAACATGATATTTCTGTTTGTATAGATGACATTTTATGCACTTGCCTAACGAAAAGACTTTGCTTTTCTCCAAAACTATTTGTACTGTGATTTTCTCGGTCCATTGCATACGAATTCCACACCAGTTTGTCCGGATATGACTGGATGAAACTCGAAATATCCGGTTGTGTTTTGGCTAACTCAATCCCAGATATTTCTACAGCCTCTGTGTTTGTGTATTCCTGATATTATCCACGGACTTTATTGTTTTGAATATTTTTTTTCAGGGAACATTTAATTTTATGCTTTGAAACACTAATTGATTCCACATGGAGACAGCAGCTCTACACATTTGTATTTTCTAGGGAGAAAGCTAGATGAACTGCGGAAAACAAACATATTTCTGTTAGTATCGATGACATTTTATGCACTTTGCTAACGAAAAGACTTTGCTTTTCTACAAAACCATTTTTACTGTGATTTTCTCAGTCCATTGCATACGAATTCCACACCAGTTTTCCCGTTTATGACTGGATGAAATCGGAAATATCCGGTTTTGTTTTGGCTAACTCAATCCGAAATACTGTGAAAGTTTCTGAGTTTGTTTTTCTGGATATTATCGATGGACTTTATTGTTTTGAATGTTTTTATCAGGGAACATTTAATTTTGTGCTTGGAAACACTAATTGGTTCCAGATGGAGACACCAGCTCTACACATTCGTATTTTCTAGGGAGAAAGCTAGAGGAACTGTGGCAAACAAACATGATATTTCGGTTTGTTTAGATGACATTTTATGCACTTGCCTAACGAAAAGACTTTGCTTTTCTCTAAAACTATTTTTACTGTGATTTTCTCGGTCCATTGAATAGGAATTCCAAACCACTTTGACCGGATATGACAAGATGAAACCAGAAATATCCGGTTGTCTTTTGGCTAACTCAATCCAAAATATTGTGAAAGCCTCTGTGTTTGTGTTTTCTGCATATTATTGATGGACTTTATTGTTTTGAATGTTTTTATCAGGGAAAATTTATTTTTGTACCGTAGAAATACTAATTGCTTCATCATGGGTACACCAGCTCTACCCATTCCTATTTTCTAGGGAGGCTTTAGAGACACTGTGGCAAACAAACATGATATTTATGTTTGTGTAGATGACATTTTATGCACTTGCCAAACGAAAAGACTCTGCTTTTATCCAAAACCATTTTTACTGTGATTTTCTCGGTCCATTGCATACGAATTCAACAGGAGTTGTGAGGATATGACTGGATGAAACTAGCAATATCTGATTTTGTTTTGACAAACTCAATCCCAGATTTGCTACAGACTTTGTGTTTATGTATTTCTGATATTATCCACAGACTGTATTGTTTTGAATGATTTGCATCAGGGAACATTTAATTTTCAACTGTGAAACACTAATTGTTTCCACATGGAGACACCAGCTCTACTCATTCGTATTTTCTAGAGAGACAGCTAGAGGAACTGCTGCAAACAAACATCATATTTCTGTTTGTATCGATGACATTTTATGCACTTGCCTAACGAAAAGACTTTGCTTTTCTCCAAAACTCTTTTTACTGTGATTTTCTCCGTGCATGGCATATGAATTCCAAACTAGTTTTCGGGATATGACTGGATGAAACGAGAAATATCCGTTTGTGTTTAGGCTAACTCAATCCGAAATATTGTGAAAGACTCTGTGTTTGTGTTTTCTGGATATTATCAATGGACTTTGTTGTTTTGAATGTTATTTATCAGGGAACATTTAATTTTGTACCATAGAAATACTAATTGATTCATCATGGGGACACCAGCTCTACATATACGTATTTTCTAGGGAGAAAGCTAGGGGAACTGTGGCAAACAAACATGATATTTCTGTTTGTATAGATGACATTTTATGCACTTGCCTAATGAAAGACTTTGGTATTTCCAAAACCATTTTTTCTGTGAATATCTCAGTGCACTTCATACGAATTCCACACCAGTTTACTGGATATGACGGGATAAAACTGGAAATATCCGGTTTTGTTTTAGCTAACTCAATCCCAGATATTGCTACAGCCTCTGTGTTTGTGTATTCCTGATATTATCCACGGACTTTATTGTTTTGAATATTTTTTTTCAGGGAACATTTAATTTTATGCTTTGAAACACTAATTGATTCCACATGGAGACAGCAGCTCTACACATTTGTATTTTCTAGGGAGAAAGCTAGATGAACTGCGGAAAACAAACATATTTCTGTTAGTATCGATGACATTTTATGCACTTTGCTAACGAAAAGACTTTGCTTTTCTACAAAACCATTTTTACTGTGATTTTCTTGATTGATTGCATACGAATTCCACACCAGTTTTCCCGTTTATGACTGGATGAAATCGGAAATATCCGGTTTTGTTTTGGCTAACTCAATCCGAAATACTGTGAAAGTTTCTGAGTTTGTTTTTCTGGATATTATCGATGGACTTTATTGTTTTGAATGTTTTTATCAGGGAACATTTAATTTTGTGCTTGGAAACACTAATTGGTTCCAGATGGAGACACCAGCTCTACACATTCGTATTTTCTGGGGAGAAAGCTAGAGGAACTGTGGCAAACAAACATGATATTTCGGTTTGTTTAGATGACATTTTATGCACTTGCCTAACGAAAAGACTTTGCTTTTCTCTAAAACTATTTTTACTGTGATTTTCTCGGTCCATTGAATAGGAATTCCAAACCACTTTGACCGGATATGACAGGATGAAACCAGAAATATCCGGTTGTCTTTTGGCTAACTCAATCCAAAATATTGTGAAAGCCTCTGTGTTTGTGTTTTCTGCATATTATTGATGGACTTTATTGTTTTGAATGTTTTTATCAGGGAAAATTTATTTTTGTACCATAGAAATACTAATTGCTTCATCATGGGTACACCAGCTCTACCCATTCCTATTTTCTAGGGAGGCTTTAGAGACACTGTGGCAAACAAACATGATATTTTTGTTTGTGTAGATGACATTTTATGCACTTGCCAAATGAAAAGACTCTGCTTTTATCCAAAACCTTTTTTACTGTGATTTTCTCGGTCCATTGCATACGAATTCAACAGGAGTTGTGAGGATATGACTGGATGAAACTAGAAATATCTGATTTTGTTTTGACAAACTCAATCCCAGATTTGCTACAGACTTTGTGTTTATGTATTTCTGATATTATCCACAGACTGTATTGTTTTGAATGATTTGCATCAGGGAACATTTAATTTTCAACTGTGAAACACTAATTGTTTCCACATGGAGACACCAGCTCTACTCATTCGTATTTTCTAGAGAGACAGCTAGAGGAACTGCTGCAAACAAACATCATATTTCTGTTTGTATCGATGACATTTTATGCACTTGCCTAACGAAAAGACTTTGCTTTTCTCCAAAACTCTTTTTACTGTGATTTTCTCCGTGCATGGCATATGAATTCCAAACTAGTTTTCGGGATATGACTGGATGAAACGAGAAATATCCGTTTGTGTTTAGGCTAACTCAATCCGAAATATTGTGAAAGACTCTGTGTTTGTGTTTTCTGGATATTATCGATGGACTTTGTTGTTTTGAATGTTATTTATCAGGGAACATTTAATTTTGTACCATAGAAATACTAATTGATTCATCATGGGGACACCAGCTCTACATATACGTATTTTCTAGGGAGAAAGCTAGGGGAACTGCGGCAAACAAACATGATATTTCTGTTTGTATAGATGACATTTTATGCACTTGCCTAACGAAAGACTTTGGTATTTCCAAAACCATTTTTTCTGTGAATATCTCAGTGCACTTCATACGAATTCCACACCAGTTTACTGGATATGACTGGATAAAACCGGAAATATCCGGTTTTGTTTTAGCTAACTCAATCCCAGATATTGCTACAGCCTCTCTGTGTGTGTATTCCTGATATTATCCACAGACTTTATTATTTGGAATGTTTTTTTATCAGGGAACATTTAATTTTGTGTTTGGAATCAATAATTGGTTCCACATGGAGACACCAGCTCTACACATTCGTATTTTCTAGGGAGAAATCTAGAGGAACTGCAGCAAAAAAACGTTATATTTCTGTTTGTATAGATGACATTTTATACACTTGCCAAATAAAAGACTTTGCTTTTCTCCAAAAACATTTTACTGTGATTTTCTTGATTGATTGCATGTGAATTCCACACCAGTTTATCGGATATGAAAGGATGAAACCGGAAATATCCGGTTTTGTTTGGCTAACTCAATCCCAGATATTGCTACAGCATCTCTGTTTGTGTATTCCTGATATTATCCACAGAGTATTGTTTTGAATGTTTTTTATCCGGGAATTTTGAATTTTGTCCTTGGAATCACTAATTGGTTCAAAAGGGGACACCAGCTCTACACATTCGTATTTTCTAGGGAGAAAGCTAGAGGAACTGCGGCAAACAAACATGATATTTCTGTTTGTATACATGACATTTTATGCACTTGCCTAACAAAAAGACTTTGCTTTTCTGCAAAACCACTTTTAAAGTGTATTGCTCAGTCCACTGTATGCAAATGCCACACCAGTTTGTGCGGATTGACTGGATGAAACCGGAAATGACCCATGTTGTTTTGGCTAACTCAATCCCAGATATTGCTACAGCCTCTGTGTTTGTGTATTCCAGATATTTTCCACGGACTTTATTGTTTTGAATGTTTTTTATAAGGAAACATTTATTTTGTGCTTGGATACAGTTATTGGACCATATGGAGACACCAGCTCTACACATTCGTATTTTCTAGGGAGAAAGCAAGAGGAACTGCGGCAAACAAACATGATATTTCTGTTTGTATAGATGACATTTTATGCACTTGCCTAACGAAAAGACTTTGCTATTCTCCAAAACCATTTTTACTGTGATTTTCTTGGTCCATTGCATATGAATTCCACACCACGTTGTCCGGATATGACTGGATGAAACCGGAAATATCCGGTTTTATTTTGGCTAATTGAATCCCAGATATTGCTACAGCCTCTGTGTTTGTGTATTCCTGATATTATCCATGCATTTGATTGTTTTGAATGTTTTTTATCAGGGAACATTTAATTTTGATCTTGGAAACAGTAATTGGTGCCACATATAGACACCAGCTCTATACATTCCTATTTTCTAGGGAGAAAGCTAGAGGAACTGCGGCAAACAAACATGATATTACTGTTTTTATCGATGACATTTTATGCAGTTGCCTAACCAAAAGACTTTGCTTTTCTCCAAAACCATTTTTACTGTGATTTTCTCCGTCCATTGCATCCGAATTCCAAATGACTTTTTTCGGATATGACTGGATAAAAACAGAAATAACAGGTTGTGTTTTGGCTAACTCAATCCGAAATATTGTGAAAGTCTCTGTGTTTGTTTTCTGGATATTATGATTGGTCTTTATTGTTTTGAATGTTTTTATCAGGGAACATTTAATTTTGTACCATAGAAACACTAATTGATTCATCATGGGGACACCAGCTTACATATTCGTATTTTCCAGGGAGAAAGCTAGAGGAACTGCGGCAGACAAACATGATATTTCTATTTGCATAGATGACATTTTATGCACTTGCCTAAAGAAAAGACTTTGCTTTTCTCCAAAATCATTTTTACTGTGATTTTCTCGGTCCATTGCATATGAATTCCACAACAGTTTTTCCAGATATTACTGGATGAAACCGGAAATATCCGGTTCTGTTTTGGCTAAACCAATCCCAGATATTGCTACATCCTCTTTGTTTCTGTATTCCTGATATTATTTTTTTGAATGTTTTTTATCAGGGAATATTTTATTTTGAGCTTGGATACAGTAATTGGTTCCACATGGAGTCACCAGGTGAACATATTCATATTTTTGAGGGAGAAAGCTAGAGGAACTGCGACAAACAAACATGATATTTCTGTTTGCATAGATGACATTTTATGCACTGGCCTAATGAAAAGACTTTGCTTTTCTCCAAAACCATTTTTACTGTGATTTTTCGGTCCATTACATCGGAATTCCAAAAGTCCTTTTCTGGATATGACTGGATGAAACCGGAAATATCTGGTTCTGTTTTGGCTAAAACAATGTGAAATATTGTGAAAGTTCTGTGTTAGTGTTTTCTGGATATTCTCGATGGACTTTATTGTTTTGAATGTTTTTTATCAGGGAACATTTAATTTTGTGCTTGGAAACACTAATTGTTTCCACATGGATACACCAGCTCTACATATTTGTATTTTCTAGCGTGAAAGCTGCAGGAACTACTGCAAACAAACATGATATTTCTGTTTGTATCGATGATAATTTATCTACTTGCCTAATGAAAAGATTTTGCCTTTCTCCAAAACCATATTTACTGTGATTATCTCGGTCCATTGCATACGAATTCCACACCACTATGTCCGGATATGACTGGATGAAAACAGAAATATCCGGTTGTGTTTTGACTAACTCAATTCCAGATATTGCTACAGGCTCTGTGTTTGTGTTTTCTGGATATTATCAACGGACTTATTATTTTGAATGTTTTTGCAGGGAACATTTAATTTTGTACCATTGAAAAACTAATTGGTTTATCTTGAGAACACCAGCTCTACATATTCGTATTTTCTAGGGAGAAAGCGAGAGGAACGGCGGCAAACAAACATGATATTTCTGTTTGTATAGATGACATTTTATGCACTTGCCTAACAAAAAGACTTTGCTTTTATCCAAAACCATTTTTACTGTGATTTTCTCGGTCCATTGCCTATGAATTCCACAGGAGTTGTCAGGATATGATTGGATGAAAGCAGAAATATCCGGTTTTGTTTTGACTAACTCAATCCCAGATATTGCTACAGACTTTGTGTTTTTATATTCCTGATATTATCCACGGACTTTATTGTTTTGAATGTTTTTTTTCAGGGAACATTTTATTTTGAGCTTGGAAACACTAATTGTTTCCACATGGAGACACCAACTCTACACATTCGTATTTTCTAGGGAGAAAGCTAGAGGAACTGTGACAAACAAACATGATATTTCTGTTTGTATAGATGACATTTTATGCACTGGCCAAAGGAAAAGACTTTGCTTTTCTCCAAAACCATTTTTCCTCTGATTTTCTCAGTCCATTGCATACGAATTCCAAACCACTTTGTCCAGATACGACTGGATGAAACCAGAAATATCCGGTTGTGTTTTGGCTAACTCAATCCCAGATATTGCCACAGCCTATGTGCTTGTGTTTTCCGGATATCATCAACCGTCTTTATTGTTTGAATGTTATTTATCAGGGAACATTTAATTTTGTGCTGGGAAAGACTAATTGTTTCCACATGGAAACACCAGCTCTACACATTCGTATTTTCTGTCGCGATAGCTAGAGGAACTGCGGCAAACAAACATGATATTTCTGTTTATATAGATGACATTTTATGCACTGGCTGAATGAAAAGTCTTTGCTTTTGTCCAAAACCATTTTTACTGTGATTTTCTCGGTCCATTGCATACGAATTCCACACAACGTTGTCCGGATATGACTGGATGAAATCAGAAATATCCGGTTGTGTTTTGATTCACCCAATCCCAGATATTACTACAGCCACTGTGTTTGTGTTTTCCGGATATTATCAACCGACTTTATTGTTTTGAATGTCCGGATATGACTGGATGAAACCAGAAATATCCGGTTGTGTTTTGGCTAACTCAATCCGAAATATTGTGAAAGCCTCTGTGTTTGTGTTTTCTGGATATTATTGATGGACTTATTGTTTTGAATGTTTTTTATCAGGGAACATTTAATTTTGTGCTGGGAAAGACGAATTTGTTCCACACGGAGACACCAGCTCTACACATTTGTATTTTCTAGGGAGTATACTAGAGGAAGTACTGCAAACAAACATGATATATCTGTTTGTATAGATGACATTTTATAAACTTGCCGAAGGAAAAGATATTGCTTTTCTCCAAAACCATTTTTACTGTCATTTTCTCGGTTCATTGCATACGAATTCCACACCACTTTTCCCGGATGTGATTGGATGAAACCAGAAATATTCTGTTGAGTTTTGGCTAAGTCAATGCGAAATATTGCTACAGCCTCTGTGTTTTGGTTTTTTGGATATTATCAATGGACTTTATTGTTTTAAATATTTTTATCAGGGAACATTTAAATTTGTCCCGTAGAAACACTAATTGGTTCCAATTGGAGACACCAGCTCTACACATTCATATTTTCTAGGGAGAAAGCTAGAAGAAGTGCGGCAAACAAACATGATATTGCTGTTTGTATAGATGACATTTCATGCACTGGCCAAAGGAAAAGACTTTGCTTTTGCCAAAACAATTCTTACTGTGGTTTTCTCGGTCCATTGCAAACAAATTCCACACCACTTTGTCCGGATAGGCATGGATGAAACTAAAAATATCTGGTTGTGTTTTGTCTAACTCAATCCGAAATATCGTGAAAGACGCTGTGTTTGTCTTTTTTGGATATTATCGATGGACTTTATTGTTTTGAATGTTTTTATCAGGGAACATTTAATGTTGTACTGTAGAAACACTAATTGTTCAACATGGAGACATCAGCGATACACATTTGGATTTTCTAGGGAGAAAGCTAGAGCAACTGCGGCAAACAAACTTGATATTTCTGTTTATATAGTTGACAATTTATGCACTTGCCTAACAAAAAGACTTGGCTTTTCTCCAAAACCATTTTTACTGTGATTTTCTCAGTCCATTGCATAGGGATTCCACACCACTTTGTCCGGATATGACTGTATGAAACCAGAAATATCCTGTTGTGTTTGGCTATCTCATTCCCAGATATTTCAACAGCCGCTGTGTTTGTGTTTTCAGGATATTATCAACAGACTTTATTGTTTTGAAATTTTTTATCAGGGAACATTTAATTTTTCCTGTGAAACACTAGTTGAATCCACATGGAGACACCAGCTCTACACATTCGTATTTTTAGGGAGAAATTTGGAAGAACTGCGGCAAACAAACATGATATTTCTGTTTATATAGATGACATTTTATTTACTTTCCTAACAAAAAGACGTTGCTTTTCTCCAAAACCATTTTTACTGTGATTTTCTCGTTCAGTTGCATACGAATTCCACACCACCTTGTGAGCATATGACTGGATGAGACCAGAAATATTCGGTTGTGTTTTGGCTAACTCAATCCCAGATATTGCTACAGCCTCTCTGTTTGTGTTTTCCGGATATTATCAGTGGAATTTATTGTTGTGAAATATTTTTTATCAGGGAACATTTAATTTTGTGCTGTGAAACAATAGTTGATTCCACATGGAGACACCAGCTCTACACATTCGTATTTTCTAGGGAGTATACTAGAGGAAGTACTACAAACAAACATGATATTTCTGTTTGAATAGATGACATTTTATGTACTTGCTGAAGGAAAACACTTTGCTTTTCTCCAAAACCATTTTTACTGTGATTTTCTCGGTCCATTACATACGAATTCCACACCACTTTGTCAGGATATGACTGGAGGAAACCAGATATATCTGGTTGTGTTTTGGCTAACTCAATCCGAAATATTGTGAAATTATCTGTGATTGTGTTTTCTGGATATTATCGATGGACTTTATTGTTTTGAATGTTTTTATCAGGGAACATTTCATTTTCAACCGTAGAAACACTAATTGGTTCCACATGGAGACACCAGCTCTAAACATTCGTATTTTCTATGGAGAAAGCTAGAGGAACTTCGGCCAACATATTTCTGTTTGTATAGATGACATTTTATGCACTTCCCAACGAAAAGACTTTCCTTTTCTCCAAAACCATTTTTACAGTGATTTTCTCAGTCCATTGCATACGAAGTCCACACCACTTTGTCTGGATATGACTGGATGAAACCAGAAATATCCGGTTGCTTTTTTGCTAACTCAATCCCAGATATTGCTACAGCCTCTGTGCTTGTGTTTTCCCGATATTATCGACAGACTTTATTGTTTTGAATGTTTTTTATCAGGGAACATTTCATTTTGTGCTGGGAAACACTAATTCGTTCCACATGGAGACAGTAGCTCTACACATTTGTAATTTCTAGCGAGAAAGCTAGAGGAACTACGGAAAAGAAGCATGATATTTCTGTTTCTATAGATGACATTTTACGTACTTGACTAACGCAAAGACTTTGCTTTTCTCCAAAACCATATTTATTGGGATTTTCTCGGTCCATTGCATACGAATTCCACACCACTTTGTGCGGATATGACTGGATGAAACCAGAAATATCTTGTTGTGTTTTGGCTAACTCAATCCCAGATATTGCTAGAGACTCTGTGTTTGTGTTTTCCCGATATTATTGACAGACGTTATTGTTTTGAATGTTTTTTATCAGGGAACATTTAATTTCATATCGCAGTAACACTAATTGGTTCCACTTGGAGACACCAGCTCTAAACATTCGTATTTTCTAGAAAGAATGCTAGAGGAACTGCGGCAAGCAAAGATGACATTTCTGTTTATATAGATGACATTTTATGCACTTACCCAACGAAAAGACATTGCTTTTCTCCAAATCCATTTTTACTGTGATTTTCTCTGTCCATTGCATATGAATTCCAACACAGGCTTGTCCGGATATGACTGGATGAAACCAGAAATATCCGGTTGTGTTTTGGCTAACTCAATACCAGATATTGCTAAAGCCTCTCTGTTTGTGTTTTCTGGATATTATCAATGGACTTTGTTGTTTTGAATGTGTTTCATCAGGGAACATTTCATTTTGTGCTGGGAAACTCTAATTCGTTCCACATGGAGACACCAGGTCTACACATTTGTAGTTTCTAGGGAGAAAACTAGTGGAACTGCGGCAAACAAACATGATATTTCTGTTTGTATAGATGATATTTTATGCACTTGCCTAAAGAAAAGATTTGCTTTTCTCCAAAACCATTTTTCCTGTGATTTTCTCGGTCCATTGCATATGAATTCCACACCACATTGTCCGGATATGACTGGATGTAACCAGAAATATCCGGTTGTGTTTTAGCTAACTCAATCCCAGATGTTGCTAGAGTCTCTGTGCTTGTGTTTTTGGGATATTATCAACGGACTATATTGTTTTGAATGTTTTTTATCAGGGAACATTTAATTTTGTGCTCGGAAACACTAGTTGACTCCACATGGAGACACCAGTTCTACACATTCGTATATTCTAGGGAGAAAGCTAGAGGAACTGCGGGAAACAAACATGATATTTCTGTTTGTATAGATGACATTTTATGCACTTCATAACGAAAAGACTTTGCTTTTATCCAAACCATTTTTTCTGTGATTTTCTCGGCCCATTGCATAGGAATTCCGCACCACATTGTCCGGATATGAATGGATGAAACCATAAATATCCGGTTGTGTGTTTGCTAACTGAATCCCAGATATTTCTACAGCCTCTGTGTTTGGATTTCCTGGATATTATCGATGGACTTTATTCTTTTGAATATTTTTTTATCAGGGAACATTTAATTTTGCACTGGGAAACACTATTGGTTCCACATGGAGACACCAGCTCTACACATTCATAGTTTCTAGGGAGAAAGCTAGAGGAACTGCGGCAAACAAACATGATATTTCTGTTTTTATAGATGACATTTTATGCACTGGACGTAGGAAAAGACTTTGCTCTTTTCCAAAACCATTTTTACTGTGATTTTCTTGGTGCATTGCATACGAGTTCCAGCCTACTTTGTCCTGATATGACTGGATGAAACCAGAAATATCCAGTTGTATTTTGGCTAACTCAATCCGAAATATTGTGAAAGTCTCTGTGTTTCTGTTTTCTGGATATTATCGATGAACTTTACTGTTTTGAATGTTTTTATCAGGGAAAATTTCATTTTTTACAGTAGAATCACTCATTGGTTCAACATGGAGACACCAGCTCTACACATTCGTATTTTCTAGGGAGAAAGCTAGAGGAACTGCGGCAAACAAACATGATATTTCTGTTTGTATAGATGACATTTTATGCACTTACCTAAGGAAAGACTTTGCTTTTCTCCAAAACAATTTTTACTGTGATTATCTCAGTCCATTGCATATGAATTCCACCACACTTTGTGCGGATATGACTGGATGAAACCAGAAATATCCGGTTCTGTTTTGGCTAACTCAATCGTAGATATTGCTACAGACACTGCGTTTCTGTTTTCTGGATATTATAAACGGACTTTAATGTTTTCAATGTGTTTTATCAGGGAACATTTAATTTTGTGCTGAGACACACTAGTTGACTCCACATGGAGACACCAGCTCTACATATTGGTATTTTCTAGGGAGAAAGCTAGAGGAACTCCGGCAAACAAACATGACATTTCTGTTTGTATAGATGACATTTTATGCAGTTGCCGAAGGAAAAGACATTGCTTTTCTACAAAACCATTTTTACTGTGATTTTCTCCGTCCATTGCATACGAAATCCACACCACTTTGTCTGGATAGGATTGGATGAAACCAGAAATATCCGGTTGTGTTTTGGCTAACTCAACCCCAGATATTGCTAGAGCCTCTGTGTTTGTGTTTTCTGGATATTATCAATGGACTTCATTGTTTTGAATGTTTTTATCAGGGAACATATAATTTTGTACCTTAAAAACACTATTTGGTTCCACATGGATACACGAGCTCTGCATATTTGTATTTCTAGGGAGAAAGCTAGAGGAACTGCGGCAAACAATCATGATATTTCTGTTTGTATAGATGACATTTTATGCACTTGCCTTTGAAAAACAATTTGCTTTTCTCCAAAAAATATTTTACTGTGATTTTCTTGGTCCTTTGCATATGAATTCCACACCACTTTGTCTGCATATGACCTGATGAAACCAGAAATATCCGGTTCTGTTTAGGCTAACTCAATCCCAGATATTGCTACAGCCTCTGTGTTTGTGTTTTCCAGATTTTATCAACGGACTTTATTGTTATGAATGTTTTTTATCAGGGAACATTTAGTTTTGTTTAGGAAACACTAATTTGTACCACATGGAGACACCAGCTCTACACTTTCCTATTTTCCAGAGAGAAAGCTACGGGAAGTGCGGCAGTCAAACACCACATTTCTGTTTGTATAGATGACATTTTATGCACTTGCCTAACGAAAAGACTTTCCTTTTCTATTTTTTCTTTTTTTTATTTTTAACTTTTATTTAATGAATATAAATTTCCAGTGTACAGCTTATGGATTACAATGGCTTCCCCCTCCCATAACTTCCCTCCCACCCACAACCCTCCCCTCTCCCGCTCCCTCTACCCTTCCATTCACATCAAGATTCATTTTCAATTCTCTTTATATACAGAAGATAAATTTATTATAAAGTTTTCAACAGTTTGCACCCACATTGAAACACAAAGTGAAACATACTGTTTGAGTACTAGTTATAGCATTAAATCGCAATGTACAGCACATTAAGGACAGAAATCCCACATGAGGAGCAATTGCACAGTGGCTCTTGTTGTTGACCCAACAAATTGACACTCTAGTTTATGGTGCAAGTAACCACCCTAGGCTGTCGTCATGAGTTGCCAAGGCTATGGAAGCCTTCCAAGTTTGCCGACTCTGATCATATTTAGACAAGGTCATAAAAGACAGAGTGAGGATAGTAACCAATGATCCTAAGAGTGGCATTTACCAGGTTTGAACAATTATACAGCAGTAAGTGGGGAAGAGGACCATCAGTACACACAGGTTGGGAGTAGAGCCATTGGTGGTAGAGTAGATGTTATGATTACAAAGTAATGAGGCCCAAGTGTGCTAGACAGGGTCTAGAACAAAGGACAGAGTCATTATTAGATGTGCTAAGAAAGGTGCTGTCTAAGCTACAAGTAATTTTTCTGATCGAGAGGCAAATAGAACCTGATAGAAGGGGCTTGATAATAATCTGGTGGGCTTTAGGCCTTGTAAGTTAAGAGGCCCAGACCTATCTATCTCTTCACATGGGGTATATCCTAAGGGAAGTGTGAACCTCCTAGGGGAAGGCACTCTGTTGACTTTCATTACTTGGCTGGGCTGGGAGGAGATCTGGCCAGGTAAATGCAGGGGGCATTCTAACAAGAAATTTACAGTTCTGCCTGCAATGTTGCTGACCCTACTTGACCATCCCCTCAGCTGCAGTGGTCACTTTGGAAGTTGGGCTGAGTGAAGGGCTTTTCAGCTTAGAGCCAATAAGATCTGTGGCTCTGACCTGGGCATCCTTCGACTCCAGGGCAGGTCCATTTCCAGTGATCCAACTCTTGGCAGAGCTGCCAGGGCTCTTCACAAGCTGACTTCTGCTGAAGCCCAGGCTTACCACATTGAAAGCCACTGCAGTGGACTGGCCTGTTGGGTCTCCTTGAGGGCAGATCACTGTACAGATCAGCCATTAATAGGCCTGCCACCCATTGCTTCTGATGCCGAGCTTTCTTTCCTTCCTGGTTTGTGTTAAAGCAGACCAGAGGATGCAAGTCAAGGGAGTGCCCGTGTCCCATCTCTAATCTTCAATGGTCTGAACTACAAGTCTATAGTCACAGGCATGTTCTGTAGTAGTTTTTCTAAGGTAGACAATGCCCAGAGGAAAATTATATTCTCACTTAAAAACTTTCTTTCCCTTTGGTCTGAAAGGGAGGTTTTTTCTACTTACTGTATACTTCGCTGATGGCGAAGTGAATCTAGCTATCAGATTATTATTTAAATTCTTATTTTGGCTATGCTATTACAGAAAAATGTTAGCCATCTCTTTTATAAGGTCTAAAGATTAAATTGTGCGTCCTACATATTCCTTTATAGTAGAATTAGTTTCCTGCCTTGAAGAGAATAGAGAAATGAAAGAACAAGTTGTGCTTAGAATAGAGAAATGAGGGAGCAAGTCCTAGATCGCTTGCTGACAATAGCAATATCACATGAATACTTAGCAAACCGTTTCAACCATTAGATAACAACTTAAGAAAACATTTACCAGAAGGTCCAATGCCTTCTATAAATTTTAAGAATCATGTATTTGAAAACACCTCTTAAATATCTAACATGGTGTAGTTTGTTTAACCAGTAAACTTAAGCACAACCATGTAAAATGTTTTTAGTTTCTTTCTACCAACAAGTTTAAAACATATGATACACAGATTCTGGTCACACAAATTAAATGTATCTTTGATTGATTTTAGCAGCTTAAATTTATGGACAATCTTATCTATAAGCCATTTAAAATAAAACTCTTAATAAAATTTCCTATGTGGACATACAATATGTACACACATATAACATAGCATAATAGACCAATATAGCAATTTTAATAATAGCTTTTAAAATCTTTAACTCTTTTTGTATATTGCCAATTGATTTGAATTGCTTTTTGTTTTTAGATTACTTTAACACATTGCTTTAACAGAGCATCAGAGTGTAGTTCTATGTCAAAGAGACATTGAGCTCCCTATGATCTTTTGCTGTGAGGTTTCCTTCCTTTACCTTCTTTCATATTGGTGACCGTGTTTCTGTGTTTCTGTGTGTAACACATCTTTAAGCATCTTTTGCAGGGCAGGATGAGTGGCAACAAATTCTTTCAGTTTCTGTTTGCTATGAAAAGTCTTAATTTCACCTTCATTCACAAATGAGAGCTTTGCAGGATATAATATTCTGGGCTGGCAGTTTTTCTCTCTTAGTACCTGGGCTATGTCTTGCCATTCCCTTCTAGCTTGTAGGGTTTCTGATGAGATGTCTGCTGTGATTCTAATTGGAGATCCTCTGAGTGTAATCTGACGTTTCTCTCTTGCACCTTTTAGAATCTTTTCTTTATGTTTTACTGGGGTGAGTTTGATTACAATGTGTCGTGGTGAGGATCTCTTTTGGTCATGTTTATTAGGGGTTCTATAAGCTTCCTTTACTAAGATGCCTCTGTCCTTCTCCAAACCTGGGAAATTTTCTGCTAGTATCTCACTGAAAATGCCTTCTAATCCTTTCTTACTCTCCATGCCTTCAGGAACTCCTAGAACCCGAATGTTGGGTTTTTTAATAGTATCCTGTAGATTCCCGACAATATTTTTTAGATTTATAATTTCTACTTCTTTTCTTTGGTTTGCCTGTTTCCTTTCCTGTTCTCTGTCTTCTAAGTCTGATATTCTCTCTTCTGCTTTGCCCATTCTGTTTTTACGGTTCTCTAATGTGTTTGTCATTTGATCTATTGAGTTCTTCATTTCATTGTGGTTTTTTGTCACTATCACAGTTTCATATTCTACTAGTTGTTTCATTTCCTTTTGATTCCTCCTTAATATTTCATTTTCACAAGAGAGATTTTCTATCTTGTCCATTAAGGATTTCTGTAGTTCAAGAATTTGTTTTTGAGAACTTCTTAATGTTCTTATTAATATTTTGAGGTCTGCATCTTGCATTTCTTCTATCTCATCATCTTCATAATCTTGAATTGGGGTGTCTTTTTCATTTGGGGCCGTCATGGTGTCTTCCTTGTTCTTGTTACCTTGGTTTTTGCGTTTGTTGTATGGCATGTTGGAGATATTTGGTTTCTTCACTGTGGTGTTTTTTCTTGTAACACTATGGCTCTATATTAAGTGGACTGTCTGCTTTCGGTGGAGCCTTAGAGGCTTGATATAAGTGTGGACTGAGAGCTGTGTTTGGTTCCTCAGGGTTGAGGGTGTGTCAAAGATGACACTCCCAGGTTAGGTGTGGTAAATCTCTCTCTTTTTTTTTTTATTCCAAAGGGAAGTAATTCCGCACAGCTGAACGTAATTGGAGGTAGTTAGCAGGCAAATGATATACCCACAGGAGCCAGAGATCGGAAGCTCTTTCCCAAGGACCACACAGGGAATCTCTGCTGCCCTCAGTGTGGGCTCCAATTCTCCTGCAGTCTCCCACTGGGTTGCCAAGTTAGATCCTAATCTCCTGTTATTTCACCCCTCCCCCCAGAGTCAGGTTTTTCTGGTAGGCTCAGGGCCGGTGCAGACCTGAGGTCGCCCTGCTTATGACGTATGTCCAAAATGGCACCTGCTCTTTTTCTTGCTCGCCTTTGAGAGGTGACCGGAGAGAGAGAAACTCGTGTCCGTATCGGTCACTTTTTTTTTTTCCTCTCTCTCTTCTAGTTAGCCTGGTGAACTTTTCCCCACAGAGTTTCAAGCCTCGTTCCCTCTAGTCTCCTCTTTCTGCTTGCCCGCTGGTGTCTCAGGCTATTGAGGTTCGGCTCACCTCGCGTTCCAGCGCTGGTGCGTTGAGTCTGCTGCTGGTGTCGGAATAGGAAGGGAGCACATTGATAGTTCAGCAAGACACACAGGTTAATAACAGTGGAGATACTGCAGAGTCAAGGAAGAGTAGGGGAAGAAACAGCGGCGGAAACAATTCCGGAACTAGTGATTCACAGTGGACCTGCGTGGAGAGCGTGGAAGCCCAAGACTGCTTTTCTCCAAAACCATTTCTACTATGATTTTCTCAGTCCATTGCATACGAATTCCACACGACTTTGTCCAGATAGGCCTAGATGAAACCAGAAATATCCGGTTGTGTTTTGGCTAACTCAATCCCAGATATTGCTACAGCATCTGTGTTAGTGTTTTCTAGATATTATTGATGGACTTTATTGTGTTGAATGTCTCTTATCAGGGAACATTTCATTTTGTGCTGGGAAAGACTATTTGGTTCCACATGGAGACACCAGCTCTACACATTCGTATTTTCTAGGGAGAAAGCTAGAGGAACTGTGGCAAACAAACATGATATTTCTTTTTGTATAGATGTCATTTTATGCACTTGCCTAACGAAAAGACTGTGCTTTTCTCCAAAACCATTTTTACTCTGATTTTCTCGGTCCATTGCATACAAATTCCACACGACTTTGTCTGGATATGACTGAAAGAAACCTGAAATATCGGGTTGTGTTTTGGCTAACTCAATCCCAGATATTGCTACAGCATCTGTGTTTCTGTTTTCTGGATATTATCGACGGACTTTATTGTGTGGAATGTTTCTTATCAGGGAACATTTCATTTTGTGCTGGGAAAGACTATTTGGTTCCACATGGAGACACCAGCTCTACACATTCGTATTTTCTAGGCAGAAAGCTAGAGGAACTGTGGCAAACAAACATGATATTTCTGTTTGTATAGATGACATTTTATGCACTTGCCTAAGGAAAAGACTGTGCTTTTCTCCAAAACCATTTTTTTGATATTTTCAATCAACATTTTAATAGCTTGTTTTTCTTGTGAAATACACATCTTGTTTTCACAAAATTTATAGTAGTACAAAGCAATACAATATACAAGACAAAAATAAAATAATATGGGTACTCAACAGCACTGCAAAACACAAGTTTGGCTGTTCTCAAATTGAACTCAGCAATCCAAACACTGGATTTCACTGTTGTTGATCAAGGTAAAGTATTTAAATATATATTTTTCTCTTTTTTAAATATTTATTTATTTGAAAGAGTTACAGAGAGAGGGAGAGAAAAGAAAAAGACAAATCTTCAATCTACTAGTTCTTTGCCCAGATGGCAGCCATGGACAGGGCTGGCCTGGCCTGAAGATAGGAGCCAGGAGCTTCATCTAGGTCTCTCATGTGGGTAGCAGGGCTCATAAGCTTGTTCCATTTTCTGTTTTCCCAGACCAAATGCAGGGAGCTAGATCAGAAGTGGAGCAGCTGAGAACCAGAACTCACATGGGATGCCAGCATTGTAGGCAGCAGTTTCACCTGATTTTTAAAATTTTTATTGTGGTAAAACACACACACACACACACAAACATATATATACAAAACCATTTTTACTGTGATTTTCTCGGTCCATTGCATAGAAATTCCACACAACTTTGTCTGGATATGACTGAAAGAAACCTGAAATATCCGGTTGTGTTTTGGCTAACTCAATCCCAGATATTGCTACAGCATCTGTGTTTGTTTTTTCTGGATATTAATGACGGACTTTATTTTGTTGAATGCTTCTTATCAGGGAACATTTCATTTTGTGATGGGAAAGACTATTTTGTTCCACATGGAGACACCAGCTCTACACATTCGTATTTCCTAGGGAGAAAGCTAGAGGAACTACGGCAAACAAACATCATATTTCTGTTTGTATAGTTGACATTTTATGCACTTGCCTATGGAAAACACTTTGCTTTTCTAAAAAACCATTTCTACTTTTTTTTCTCGGTCCATTGAATACGAATTCCACCCCACTTTGTCCGGATATGACTGGATGAAGCCAGAAATATCCTGTTGTGTTTTGGCTAATTCAATACGAAATATTGCTACAGCCTCTGTGTTTCTGATTTCTGGATATTATCAATGAACTTTATTGTTTTGATTGTTTTTATCAGGGAACATTTAATTTTATACCGTAGAAACAGTAATTGGTTCCACATGGAGACACCAGCTCTACACATTCATATTTTCTAAGAAGAAAGCTAGAGGATCTGCAGCAAACAAACATGATATTTCTGTTTTTATAGATGACATTTTATACAGTGGCCGAAGGAAAAGACTTTGCTTTTCTCCAAAACCATTTTTACTGTGATTTTCTCGGTCCATTGCATACGAATTCCACACCACTTTGTCTGGATATGACTGGATGAAACCAAAAATGTCCGGATGTGTTTTGGCTAAC